>NC_138543.1:35456660-35479160 GCF_964234715.1 Podarcis melisellensis
GGCTAGCAACTTTTGGTACCTTAACTCAATGAGCTTTTGCACCCAAGATACTTATTGGAAGAACATGTAACTAAGATCTTATACCCAAGTTTGATTATTTCCTCCTCTCTCACAATTAATTTTCCTTTTTTGTTGTGCCATTTTAGATTGCTAGCCTGGGAGCAGTTTTTTCAATGACCTGTAAGCCATACTAGAAGCCTACTTTGGCAGAAGAGACTCAACATGAGTCTCTTGTTTTTAATTGCTGTGTTATTTTAATGTACTTTAACCATGAATATTTATACTTTAACTATTTACATACCTTGGTTTTTATATTTTGTAAACATCCTAGAAGCCTGTTTTGGCAGTAAGCTGTATAGCATAATAAGAAATAAGCCCAACTCAGAATAAATAGGGGTTGTGCCCAATTCACTCTAATCACTCTGGCAGTCTCAGTCCTTACTCTGCAGCTGGCAAGCTTTGCTGTCCTGCATGTCCAACTCAGAAGGTTCAGAACCTGGACAGCTCCTTCTTGGCTGCAGAGAGCTCATGTTTATCCATTCCTAAAGAGACCGCAGATGGGCTGATAGTATACTGTTGCTTCATTGTTTTATCTTTTGTACTCCTCTGTCCTCTTGCTTAAATATATTAACTTGTGAACTGCCTTGGCAGTAGACAAATGCATCAAACAAGCAAACTTGCAATCACCAGTTGAACTGCCTCTATTAGAAGTATTGTGCTGGAATCAATATAAGGTGCTGTGAGAATACTCTCTGTGGTATTTGATCTGTGTTGGCCGTTCCAAACATGCACATTACCACTTAATGTTGCATTTGTTCAATGATATATACCCTAATGGAAACTTACTACAATTAATAAACAGGAGGAAACTTCTGACACCAGGTTTTCCTGGCATCTCATTATTTTAAGTTAATGGTTCTAATCCAGCCATGGACCTCTCTGAACCTCCCTGCAGGAGAAGTGCAGGTTTATTTCTAACCACTTTCCCACTAATGTCTTCAGGTAGAATTTTAATATAGACTTATTATTAGACTTATATCCCTCTTGTCCTCCAAGAAGCTCAAGTCAGTCTACGTGGTTCTACACTCCTTTACTTTGTCTTCACAACAACCCAGGAAAAATCTCATAGAAGCCCCAGAGGAACATGCTTGCTCAAGTGCCCATCAGGAAAGAAGTGGGGCCTCATTTGTGGCAGTAAGGAGCAGCAGCAGCAGCAGCAGCTGCACAGGGATGACCTGATTCTGAAGGACCATCAAAGCCAGATGCTCAAAAGTTCCTTAGTGGTAACAACAACCTTCCTTTCCCTCCATCTCATTCTAGACCTGGAAAGTGCTTGAAATTTAAAAAGTGGCACTTTATGTGTGTATCCAGATTGCTTTTCTTCTTGGGACTGGATGTACTGGCATTGCATGCAGCCTTTGCTGGGTATAACGCAGTTCCACACCCATCTTCCAGGAAACATTATGAAGCTTGCATGGATCCTATTAATGTAACTTCACTAATGAACTTTCAAGCATCAGGCAGAGGAGGGATGTACTGTGGGCAGCCTTGAGCTAGCTACTGTCTCTCAGCCTAACCTACCTCACAGCAGTGGTGGCTGATGCTCGTTGAGATTTGTAGGGCAGAAGGCAGAGAGGCCAGCAGCAGCCACAGCCAATGAAGTTGAAGCCAGAACTAATGACAGACAGGTGGCGATTGGCTAAGCGCAGACTGAGGTTGCTGGGGTAGTGCCTCCTCTGACTCACAGAGCTGTTGTGAGGATGAAACAAGGAAAGGGAGAGCTGTGCAAGCCACCATGAGCTGCTTGGTGGAAAGACGGTATATAAGGGAGGTGGAGTGATGACCAGACAAATAAAGAACTGCCCCAAAGCTTCCTTTCCCCTCCATGCCAGCAGCCCCTTCAGGGTTGGTGTTGTTTGGGCCACAGAAAAATGGGACAGGGTCTGGCTATAGACCACAGGCTAACTAACTGAAGGGCATCCCCTCCTCCACAGCCCCCCACCCAAGGCAACCCAAAATCCACAGCTGGACAATACCTTTTATTAGGACCAACCAAAATGTCACCAGATAGCGAACAAGGCTTTTAGTTCTGCATAACTCTTCTTTAGGCTGGATGTTACACACCTTAGGCTGGAGGTTACATACCTAGGAGGATTTTGGAATAAAGGAACAATGGTCACAGCCACACTAAACATTTAAAGCACTCATGATTTAAGATTCACGCATTCCCCAAATAATATTAGAAACTGTAGTTCCCAGCACCCTTAACAAACTACATTCCCCAGTGTAAGAGTGCTTTGACTGAGTGGTGTGGATGTGACTAATGGCTCTTCCTCATTTTTTAAAACCTGAAGCCCTGTTGTTATCCATACCTCCCCCCAACCAAGGTCACTTAAAAGTCACCCCAGCCCCCTTTTAAGCAGTCTGCCAAACTGACTAAGTCAATGACTAATAAAGGTGGAATTTTTTCAAGTTCATTCAAGGGTGATAGTGAGCATAAAGGGTGACTGCATACTATTAACTTCCTTAATTCTTATTAAACATTTTTATATATATAAAAAAAACACCACCAGTCACTCACTTAGTTCAAGGTGTTTGTAATTAATTTTCCATTACATTTGACTTTCATATAGTCTGCATAAATTCATCTGCAAATCTGTCCTTTTCACAGAAGCTGTTTATTGAAGGAAGGTAAAAGCTTCTGAACTTTAAAAATAATTGTTCTTAATCAACTTACATGTCTCAGGGCTAACAATTCATAGATGCTAAAATTAGAACTGTCACCCAATTAAATAAATTTTAAGCCACAATCTTAAATGTACTTACTAGGGAGTAAGTCCCACTGAACACTGTGTGAGACTTTCAAGGAAAATGTTATTTGTTTTCTTACAGTTATAATCCGTCACACTAGACCTGCTTAGCTTCAGCAAGGTGATGACCTTATATGCCTTCAGACCATATGCATAGGATTGTGCAGCCAGTTAATTAATTGTCAGAGTTTTAATTAATTGAGTTTATTAAATCTGCAGAAACAGGCACATGAACAAAAGATTCATATATGGGTTAGAAGAGCTATACCCTCCTGCATGTAAGAGAAGGGTAGACAGAGCCAGTGTGGCATTGTGGCTGCTAGGACTAGGACCTTGCCACTCAGCTTGGAAAAACCCACTGTGTGACCTTGGGTCAGTCTCTGTCTTTCAGTCTAACCCAGGTTTGCTGTGAGGATAAAATGGGGATGTGGAGCACTATGTGCATCACTCTGAGCTCCTTGGAGGAAATCTGTGATAATACATAAATAATTACTCTTCTATGGTGGCAGCTGCAATTTTTATAAATACGTAATATAAATATTAAAAATATTTTTCTGAAAACTATTACCTATGTTCATTCACTGATTCTAACCAACTGATTACATCATTACGTGCTGCAGTCATGTCTTTCTCAAAGAATACTGGGAACTATGGTTCCCAGGGACTTTAACAAACTACAGTTCCCAAAATTCACCATGACTTTTAAAACAGCATAAGAGTGCTTTGAATGGGATAGGTGTGGCTGTCCTATCCTGTATGTGTGTGTGTTGACTGTTGGTTGTAAAGAAATTGCTGGTTTTAGCCCTACCAGCAAGGAAGCAGGTTAGACCATGGCATTAACAAGACTTTGTACTTTATTCATAATTTATATAGCATTAGTACCCAGCTCTTCAGCCACAAAGGCTCTCAGAGAAGCTTTGTTGTTTTTGTTTAGTCATTTAGTCGTGTCCGACTCTTCATGACTCCATGGACCAGAGTACGCCAGGCACTCCTGTCTTCCACAGCCTCCCGCAGTTTGGTCAAACTCATGTTGGTAGCTTTGAGAACGCTGTCCAACCACCTCGTCCTCTGTCATCCCCTTCTCCTTGTGCCCTCAATCCTTCCCAACATCAGGGTCTTTTCCGGGGAGTCTTCTCTTCTCATGAAGTAGCCAAAGTATTGGAGCCTCAGCTTCAGGATCTGTCCTTCCAGTGAGCACTCAGGGCTGATTTCCTTAAGAATGGATAGGTTTGGTCTTCTTGCAGTCCATGGGACTCTCAAGAGTCTCCTCCAGCACCATAATTCAAAAGCATCAATTCTTCGGCGATCAGCCTTCTTTATGGTCCAGCTCTCACTTCCATACATCACTACAGAGCAGGTTACATACAATCAATTAAAACAAGACAGTCCCTGACCAAAAGCTTACAATCTTAAAAAACAATGACACACACAAGGTAAAAGGGATAGGGAGGGACAATGCCTGTTTGTTTTTAAATCAAACTCAGGCACCAATTCTTAAATAGTTGTTTTTATAATGACCAGCTGGCACAGTTCTGGCATAGGAGGTGCCTGATGGAGCTGGGCTTTTGGCAAAGCGGATGGAATTAGCTCTGGTTTTTATCTCTTCCATTGAGGAAGTCTTATGGAATGGCCCCTCCCTGGTGACACTTGAGGGAGAGGCCTGATGATCTGTCACAGCAGAGCTGATGGAGTGAGCTCTGCTTCTCACATCTCCCGCTGTAAATTAACTCCACCAGCCACATTCCAGTTAAACTTTAGTTCAGAAATGTGTTCGTAAAATGTGTAGTCTTTATTATCCTGAAACCCTTCTGTGATTTGCAGAGCAAGGACAGGCAACAGCAATACATTTCCCTCACTTCACATCTGACCTTCCTGGTTCAGATGCATGCTGGTGACACTTCACTCCAAAACTCCTGAACTTCCCAATGGCTTCATAGGGATGCTAAATAGTATGGGTGAGAAGATGGAACCGTGCAGGACACTGCAACTTCCATGGCACTGAACAATAGCCTCCCATATCTACTTTCTGGAAGCAACTCTAGCAGTAGGAGTGAAACCACTTTAGTATAGTACAACAAAGTACTGTGCAATGGGTCCAGAATTAGGCATATGAGAATAGGCCCAGTGAAAGCAATGGGGCTTAAATTAGAATACGCTAATTGAAATTGTAACTAAACATAACTAAGTCTGAATCTTTCTGGTTATTTTGAGGTGTAAGAGAGTAGCCAAAATAAATGCTCTGAAAATACATTGGGATTGTTTGTTTTTGCAACTCTTGAGTATGTATCCGAAAGCAGTTCTTTGAGCCTTGCTATGAATGTTGCTTCCAGCCTATTGAGACAAAAAATGGCCTCTCTAATTCTGTCATTTCCTTTCCCTCCTCCTATAGGAACCCTTAGTACACCAGCAAGTTCTGCTATGCATATCCCATTGAACCAGCAAGGGAAACACATAAAATGAAGCATCTCCTCCTTCTCCTCTTCCTTGCACTCCACCGACACCTGTTTTAGGTCTTCCCCAACCCTTCAGAGCAGATCTGGGAAGAAGATGGGGGAGTGCAGGGAGGTAGAAGGGAGATTCTACATCATTGCACTCCAACTTGCAAAACAGATACATTTCAAATAAAGGTTCCTTTGTTTGTTCTAAATATTGACCAAAATTAAGCAACAGCATGAACAATTGAGCCAAAATCCTATGCTTGATTTGGAATGGTAATTTCAAAGCATGGAATCCTCACACCTGTGTTTTAAGTTAACATAAATGTTTATATGTGTGGTGGTGGGGACACAGGTGAGAATACATACATGTTTCCCTCCTGGTCAGTTTAAAGGAGAGTAATGAATTTGCAGTGGTGCAACTCGTATCTCCAAAGACATTTTCAGAGATTGGGTGACTTTTGCTTGGCCACATGGGAGCTTTCCTGCAGGGTCTTGCAGGGTCCAGTCTTGTTAAACATGCTATTTAACTAGAGCCAGGGCTTTTTCGGCTGTGGCTCCGATCTGGTGGAACACTCTGTCACAAGAGACTAGGGCCCTGCGGGACTTGACATCTTTCCGCAGGGCCTGCAAGACAGAACTGTTCCACCAGGCCTTTGGCCAGGGCACAGCCTGACTCCCTCCTTCGGCAATCTTCGCGGAGCTCTGGCCCAATGGTTGCCATTGGTTTGATTTGAATTAATTTTATAATGAATGATTTCAGAGTGTTGTGTTGTGTTGTACTGTTGTACTGTTTTATTGTTGTTAGCCACCCTGAGCCCGGCTTCGGCTGGGGAGGGCGGGATATAAATAAAATTTATTATTATTAACATCTATATGAAACTACAGTGCTACCTCTGGTTACGTACTTAATTCGTTCCAGAGGTCCATCCTTAACCTGAAACTGTTCTTAACCTGAAGCACCACTTTAGCTAATGGGGTCTCCTGCTGCTGCCGCGCCGCTGGAGCACGATTTCTGTACTCATCCTGAAGCAAAGTTCTTAACCCGAGGTAATATTTCTGGGTTAGCGGAGTCTGTAACCTAAAGTGTCTGTAACCTGAAGCGTATGTAACCTGAGGTACCACTGTACTGGGACCAGTCATCAGGGGATTTGGAGTGAGGTCTCACCAGCATCCAGCTCTATCTCTGTTTCATCAGTATCTCAAAAGGCAGTGAAAGTGCTTAATCAGGCAGCAATGGGCTGGATGTTTGCCAACAAACTGAAACTAAATCCAGACAATATGGAAGTGCCATAAGTGGGTTTCCGATTTCCAGAAGTTGACAGAACTATCTGTTCTTAATAGAGATTCACTCACCTTGAAGGACCAGTTGCATAATTTGGGGTTGTTCCTGGAACTATCTTTGCCCAGGTGGCCTCAGTGACTAGGAGCAACTATGCAGTTTCACCTGGTGCAAGCTATGGTCATTTTTGGACAGGGAGCGTTTGACTATGGTTACTCATGCTCTGGTAACCTCCAGGCTGGACTAGGGCTACCCTTGAAGATGGTCTGGAAATTGCTGAAGCAAAAATGCTGCTAGAGGCAGCAGGTCATTAACATATTACTCATCTTAGTGAATACACTGGTTGCCAATTGTCTTCTAGGTCCAGTTCAAGATGCTAAACGGCTTGGGTCCCAGCAAAAGCACCTTCTTCCTTATCAACCAGTCTGTCCTCTAAGATCAGTAGATGTGGCCTCCCTGTTGGACCCTCTTTAGTATGAGGTACATGGTGGTGGGTGGGGGGCAGGAAGGAAAATGTTTAATAGCAGCTCCTCATATATGGAATTTCCTTCCTTCTGAGGTGCATCTGGTCCTCTCTACATTTTTTTGTGGTTACTTAAGATCTTTTTCAAAAGACATTTGGAGAAGAGACTGGATTGCTGCTGCTGATTCTGTTAGTAACTATTCTGTGGTTTGTTGCCTTTTAAAGGATCATGTTATTATCTGTTTGCTTTGTTGTAAACTACCCTGTGGCAGTATATAAATCATCTATATAAATAAATGTAGCTTTAGCCTTTAAAATTTAATTATGAGCACACTTTTGCATGACATCTTTCAGTCAGTAATGTAATTCATAAACTGATTTATTCAGAGAAGCCCAAGCAATGTTATGCCTGCAATACAGGTTCCTGTAAGTTGGGTTCTGTTCCTTTCAAGCACTCTGGTAAAGGAGACAGTTGTTCACTAGATGCATGCGCTGGGGAATTAAAAGGGTCACTGCACACAATATTAATACAGTTATTTCTAGCAAAGCATTGCATCCCCAGCAGGCAGTGACCTGAGGTGGCAGGAAATAACTGGACAGTGAGTGCTGTTTGGGAATACTTGTACTTTTGTATGGTTTACGGATAACATGTTTATTACCAAGTCCCCAATTTAATTCCTAAAGTTCTGATCTACCAACACATACCAATAAAGTAAAAAGGGTGGGAAGTTAACATGGTTACGTAACAGAACCTCCCCATTCCCCAAATTCACATTTTAATCCACATTTAATTTGCATCGCGGAGCAGAAACAAATGATCAAGGATTCATTTGCTGCAGCTTTTGCTAGGAGATAGCATTTTATTCAGTGATGAGGGAAGATTCCATGTTTATCACCCCTCAATACCCCCTCACCCCACAAAATTGGTATATCTTTGGCAAGACCCCTTTCCCCTAGCATATATAGTTTCTGCATGTGTGCATATTTATACATCTCTCTCTGTATGGGTAAATTTCCTCCCACTCCAAAATAATTCAGTTCAGCAAAAATGCACCATATGATTGCTAATAATTTGCTTCTGTTCAAACCTGGGTAAGACCTACTCCCTTTTCAAGGCTCTTCTGAATAAAATTCATTAGACTTTCTCAGTAGTTCCCAGACTTTCCCGCTCCCCAGACCACTTGAAAATTGCGGTGGTTCTTGGCAGACTACTTAATGATTTTTCTGCCCATTGTAGCAATTATAATGCAGTGTGCTAGATGCTGATGATTCTTAATTGTTATTTTATTGCTTTTTTATTTCTTCATATATTGTGTTTTATTGTATTACAATCTAAATTCCATAGAATACAATAAAATACAAGAAATAAAAGAAGTGATAAAATACAATTCAAAAATCAGTATAAATCTTTAATGAGATGGATGGGCCATCTCCTGTCTTCAACAACAAATTCACAGACATACCCTGGACCATCTGAATGAAGCTTGTGGACTGGTTTAGAACCCCTGCTGTAGCTATATGTTGTGTGGGTGCGGAAAGGGACCTGCAGACACACACTCCAGCAGGAACAATAAACTTTCTCTATTACTTTCACTTCTTGTTTTCCTAACATTTACATATCAAAACGGCCACTATAATAGAATCCTAGAATTGTAGAGTTGGAAGGGTCCCCAAGGGTTCAACCCCCTACAATGCAGGGATCTCAACTAAAGCATCCATGACAGATAACCATCCAACCTCTGCTTAAAAACTTTCAAGGAATGAATTCTTACTGTCAGAAAGTTCTTCCTGATGTTTAGTTAGAATCTCCTTTCTTGTAACAAATCCATTGGTACAGGTCCTATCATCCAGAGCAGAAAACAAGCTTGCTGCATCTTCCATGTGAGCCTTTTAGATATTTGAAGATGGCTATATCTCCCTCTCAGTTTCCTCTTATCCAGATTAAACATACCCACCTCTCTCAGCTGTTCCTCATAAGGCTTAGTTTCCAGATCCTTTAGAGTCAAAGTCAAAGAACTGGAAGGGATCCCAAGGGTCAATCTAGTCCAACCCCCTGCAATGTAGGAATCTTTTGCCCTACGTGGAGCTCAAACCCACAAGATTAAGAGACTCATGCTTTACTGACTGAGCTATCCTAATCGTATCCCTTGTGTCCAGTTGTTGTGTGATTTCTTTGTTTCTTCTGGACCTTGGTTTTGAGAGGTCAAATGATTTTGTTTTCTCTGTCTTTTCTCTGAAGGCAGAAAAGTAATGCAAATCCATCACAGGCCCAAAATGTACATGTCAAACCATTTTAATTGTTTTTCTTTTCAATAATGTTTTTCCATGTAACAATACAACAACAGAAATAGAGTAGATGAAATAAATTTCTCTCTTCCTTAAAGGGCACATATTTCCATGTGTCACATGGTATTCTGTTCTTAGCCACTTCTCATACCCTTACTTCTACAGTACTGCTCTCAGTACATAGTGGGGTAAGCTGTTACACAGGTTCTATATCCTTACACAACATGGCTATGACTTCTCCATTAAACACTTAACCCACCAGAAAGCAACACTGTTTAAGGGAGAGGGGTTAAGAACTGCTTCATAGCTGCAGCATTAAAAGAATTAACTACAGAATGGGCAGCTATTATCAAGGCATTTTTTAAGCGACCAAAGCAGTGACTAAGCTGTCAGACATGGCTAAAATGGCAAATATGGCTATAAACATGGGGTTGAAATACCAATCAAGTCTATCAGGGGGGAAAGCTGAAAACATGAAGGATTTAAAAAACAGGAATCACAATTTGGATATTAGAATCTATAGGATCTCAGAATTAGAAAGCAAGAGAGAATGATAGTCTTAATAACACAGTGATTTACATAGCTTCTTTGAGACCCACCTTCTTTTGAGACTTATTTTGAGAGCACACCTAAATGCCACAGCAATTAAAAATTGCAAAGTCTTGAAATGTGTTGTCAGATTTCCTCTGTACTCCCTTACAGAAAAGATATATCAAGATCTCCACAACTTTCGCTCTCTTGTATACAAAAGAGAATAAGTGCAGGTGTTTCAGGACCTTTATGCTAAAACACTAAGATTCCACATAAAGTGCTTAAACTGTATACAAAGCAGCCCAGGCTGGTGTAGACTGTATACAGATGTGTGTTTCTGAATACTGTTGTACTTCTGTAAGATACGTTCTGTATTACAAATCATAAGGAAAAATGCTCTCTGGGCTTGTTTTTTTTTTGTTTTTATTTGTAATTTGTATTGTGGATTTTACAACTTTCAAAAATGGTTTCAAAAAAAAGGTACAGATCATTTGAGCACATCATCATTCCTAACACTACTTTAGGAAATACATTTTACTAATGTCTGACCATTTATGTTAACAATGGACCCAAAGTATACATTGATTTTTCAGTACTCTATCTAGGCTTCTAACTTTATTGACTCAAGTACCGAACGTGCTTCTTTATATTCTTCAGCTTCTTCCAACTCTTTTTCATTTTCCTGAAATTAAACAAAGCACACTTTTCACTATTTTAAAAATTATTAAAGCTTAAAACTATTTGTTTACATTGATATGTGTCATGAAGGAGGCTTTAGCACTTCAGTTCCCAACATATAGGGTGATATTCAATGTAAGTCATACCCAGACTGAGTGCATGGATTTCAGTGGGTCTATTCTGAGTAACACTGGATATTACTCAGTATCCAGTTTGGATTGCAATGAGCCCAGCTTTCTGCAGAGCCTACAATTGGAAGTATTCCAGATAATCAAGTGAAGAATCCTAGAGATTGAATTCCAAACCCTTTGCAGTACAGCCAATAAAACCTGTTCCCCACTGGGGTTGGGTATTCCACTCTTGTTTGGCCAGGACACTCCATATTTACACCAGCTTTATGATTCCCACCTACACAGAGCTCTTTCCCTGGCGATTTAACATCTTACCACCTGCAGTTTTGCAAGATAGATTCTCAAAAATCCCATACCCTGAAAGATAATGTCCTTGTGGCACAAAACAAGTCGAATCCACCACACACATTTTATTTTACTGCCCATTTTATGCAAAAATATATGATAAGCATTTGGCCCCCTTACTGAAGGAAAGGAGTTCTTGCACTGACTCTTCCAGGGTGTCTTATCTGCTGAACAATTGTAGTAATGATGTTGTGGAGAATGTGGCAAGATTTTTGAGTGACACTATGAAATTATGTCACCATAGGTCCTAAAAGCCATTTTCGTACCTCACTGGACAGTTTTATCCTAAAGTATCTCCTACTATGTTTTGTTAACTGTGTTGTATTCTGATCCATGTATACAATGCACTTTTTCTATGCCAATAAAGATTGATTGATAGATACTCAATATCAGCAGAACATGACATAATACCCAGTTTATTAGGTTCAATTGACAGTCATAGGATAGTGAATTGGTAAAGGGTGACATAGTAATGAGCTACGGTGCTTACTTCTCACTGCATAGGCCCAATTTTGAAAACACACTGACCTTTAATAAATCATTTTTGGCCCACTGAAATCCAATCTTTAGCTTTTAATCATAAATCCACACAATCTTGCAAAGAAGTGTTCCCATTTAAAGTGCTAGCATGAATCCCAAAGGAAAGAAGTACTCAGCTCCTGCTTGATTAGCATAGAAAAGTCAAAACATGGATAATCAGTCACAAACAATAGTAAAATCTGAAAGCTTTGTTATCACATTCATTGCTGAAGCAAGGAAGATGTTTCTATTGCCCTGGTGCTCCAGCAGATGACAATCTCTCCAGCAGATGCCAATACTGTCCCCTCCTGAGGGGGATACAGACAATATTACATATGACAGGGGAATACCTGGTACTGGGATAATAGCTTCATGGATGCACAGAAAACTGAGACGGTGCTAAAAAAAAACATGCTAAAGAGCAGAAAACTACAAGAAGGAATCAACTGGAGGGAATAATGCATTGTTTCAGTTGTTTCTATACTAATGCACGGAGTATGGAAAACAAGCAAGTTGAATTTGAGCTCTTAATACAGGTTGGCAAATATTATCTAAAAGGCATTATGGAAACATGGTGGGGTGACCGGAATGTATAAATTAAGGGTCTATTCAAAAGGAATAGCTCAAACAGGAAGGAAGGAGGAGCAGCATTAAATGTAATGGATGTGTACACTTGTGAAGAGATCCATGACTTGAGCATGGAAGGATGATTTGAGAGTATATGTAGGAGAGGGAAACAACAGTAACCTTACTGTGGGTGTCTGCTATAGACCTCCAAGCCAGACTAAAGACTTGGATGATGCTTTCCTAAAGCAGATTACCAAACAGTAAAAAAGGAGAGATGCAGTAGTTGTGTGAGACTTAAATTACCTATATTTGTATTGTATCACAATTTCAAGTATTTTTTCCTTTTTATTTTTCATTTTTTTCTGTTCATTTACTTTATTTTATCACTGAAATTTTTCAATAAAATATAAATATTTAGGCTTGCAAGAGAGGTTTAAAATAATTTTAAACAGTTTATTTGGCTACATTCAAAGCAAGGGAACACCATAGAAATAATAGGTCCTCTGCGTGGAGAAGATGAAAGAAATGCTGTTGGGTGACAGAAAGAAGGCAGAACTGCTCAATTCCTATTTTACCCATGTTTTGGCCCAGAGGAAAGCAACCCAACCTGGTGATACCAGAATAAATGATGCAAGGAGGGAGCTGCAGCCCAAGATAGGTAATGGAACACCTAGCTACTTTGAATGAATAAATATCCAGGGTCTGATGAGCTGTGCTCAAAGGTACTAAAGGAGTTTGCCTCTGTCTATAATTTTAAAGAATTCTTTGGGAACAGGTGAGGTCCCTGCAGACTGGAAACAGGCAAATGTTGTCCTCCATCTTCAAGAAGGGGAAAAAAGACCGGTCAGCTTGTCTTCAACACCAGGAAAGGTCCTAGAACAGATAATTCAACAGCTGGTCTGTGAACACTTAGAAAAGGATGCCATGATTACTAAGACCCAGCATGGGTTTCTCAAAAAAAAAAGACCCACTGTTGTTCAATGTCTTTCAAAATGACTTGGATAAAGGAATTAAGGGGATGCTCATCAAATCTGCAGATAACACTAAACTACAAGGGATAGCTAATGCCGTAGAAGACAGAATCAGGATTTTAAAAGACCTTAAAAGATTGGAGAACTGAACCCAAACAAACAAAATGAATTTCAATAGAAACAAATGCAAGGTTCTACACTTAGGCAGGATGAACCAGCTGCAGCATAAGATGGGGGACACCTGGCTTGCCCATAGCACATGTGAAAAGGAGACCACAAGTTTAACATGAATCAACAGTGTGATGCAGTAGCAAAAAAAAGCTAATGCTATTCTAGGCTACATCAACAGAAGTATAGTGTCCCAATCAAGATAAGTCATAGTACCGCTCTGTTCTGCCTTGATCAGATAAGTATAAATGTAATGGATGTAGAATATAAAATCTACATGAAACAGCTGGGAAAGTTAACCAGGAATTTGGAGTGCAATGCAACCAATATGAAAATGATACTGAACTCCATTTCACTTTTCCATTCAATTCCAAGGAGGTGAAGTTTTGGGAGGCATATAGAAAAGCAACCAAGTAGAAAACCTTCAAAAACAATGTTAGTATGCATACCAGTGATTCTAATAGCCTAACTTTGGAGCAATCAGTTCAATCAATGATTAAGATAATGATTGCTACTCCAAATATTTCTATGGTGTTGTTGTTTTTAGGGGCACACTAAATCACCTATTTCAAAAAACAGTATGTAATGTGCATTTTTCTTTGCCAGTATTGTGATAGTAAGCACCTGGATTCAACAAAAATGTTGACACCAGTACAGACCTAACATGGCTCTTCACTTTATCGTGATATTTAGTTTTAAAGCCCCCTGGCAACTTGCCACAAATCTTAAAGTTAAAGGTAAAGGGTCCCCTGACCATTAGGTCCAGTCATGACAGACTCTGGGGTTGCAGCGCTCATCTCGCTTTATTGGCCGAGGGAGCCGGCGTACAGCTTCCAGGTCATGTGGCCAGCATGACTAAGCCGCTTCTGGCAAACCAGAGCAGCACATGGAAACGCCGTTTACCTTCCCACCAGAGCGGTACCTATTTATCTACTTGCACTTTGTGCTTTCGAACTGCTAGGTTGGCAGGAGCAGGGACCGAGCAACGGGAGCTCACCCCGTCATGGGGATTCGAACCACCAACCTTCTGATCGGCAAGTCCTAGGCTCTGTGGTTTAACCCACAGTGCCACCCACGTCCCTGTCACAAATCTTAGCCAAGATTAACGCTATGAATGTTCTATCTTAAATAAACTTTGAAACCAAGGTCTAAAGCAGATTTCAAATCCTGTTTCGTATGGGCCTAAAGTTGAAGTGGGGAATTATAGAGAGAGAACACACAGTCCCACTGCATTCTTTTTATCCCCCATCCCCTTTGCTTCTTAGGGTGATATACATGGTTCTCCCCATCCCCATTTTATCCTCACAGCTACTCTGTGATACGGACACAGAGATGGTGACTAGCCCAAAGATTCACAGCAGAGGAGGAAATGAACCTGGGATTCCTGAGGCCAAATCTGATACTTGATCTAGGTTTACTTCTACACCAACTCCCAAAGTACAGATAAACAGCAGAAATTTAAAGCTGCAAGCTCAAAGAGTTTAAATATTAATTAACTATAGCTGTAGTTGATTCATTGCTAGGGCAAATTTTAATTTTTGTACCTTAAAGTTAGCAGGCATGTTTTGCAGGGGGCGGGTTTTGGTTTGGATTGGTTACTCTAACAGAAAATAAAAAAATATTAAATATGTCTTTTCCTTCAAGCAAGTGGCAGGTTTGGTTTAGGTTCTCAAAGTTCCTTCAGTATTCTTGAAATGAATATTTGTTAAAGTTGTGGTAGCAATGAGACATATGCATGATCAATCAATTGATTATCTACCTTTTAGCTTGATCTATCAACTAAAAATATTCAGTTTAAAGCTCTACAAAATGTTATTTCTTTTGTACTTACTAATAGCTGAGCAAGATCTGCATGTGCAGCTTCTAATCTGCGTTGGCAATCAGGAATCATCATTCGAGATTCTTGCAAGACCTCAATCTGCAAAATGGAAGTTCATTAAGTATATGAACTATTCAATTTTAGTGTACAACTCTACTGTTTAAGTTAGCTGCTTAAAATAATGCAAACCTATTGAAGTTACTCTATACACAAAAAAAAATTTTAAGTACACAGGAATACTTTTTAAAACCAAAGCAAGATCTGCTAAAAAGCTTTCCATGAAATATTTGTTTTTAAAAACTATTTAATTTAAACTATTTCCCCTGCTGTCAAAAACAGCTTCGTCCAAAATGGGATCAGCTGGTTATATAAATATCTCCTGCATCTTTTTGGTAATAAATAAAAACAGTGTTCAGATAATACCACACAGAGATAATTACTGCATGAAAAAAGTTATTGAGTTATTGATCACATTGTATGCTCACTGCAGGAGGTTCTGACTAAAAGACAAAGGTAAAGTAAAATGAAAACCAAAGACCAGCAGGCTCATATTTTTGATGCTTATCATGCATAAAAAGTTATTACTCATTCTTGGGCTTCATTTTAGGAGAGAGATTATTCTCACCATGCTTTTTGAACAAAATTACTGGTCTGGCACCCCACTGAATTTGAACATCTTGCATACATCTACAGAAAACAATTTTGTAATTGCATACAAAATCATGGAATATTTTTAACCCTCAAAATCACGCACTGAAAATGTGGTGTAAACAGCTAATTCTATCATGTATCCAGCCTGGATAGAAATGAAAATTAATTAACAATTATATGAATTTTAAGCCCTCACATGATTGTATTTAAGCAAAAGTATTAACAGAATCCAGTGTGTGCAACTGCAAGCACCTGTAGTCATGAAAAAAATATGTCCACAATTTGGCTGACACATAGACAGAGTATATGTTCTGTCTTCAGAAAACAACCAACAACTCCAGTGACCAGAAGCTCCCATTCTGAATTTATTTTATAATGTTGTCGCTTCTTTCAACCTATAAAGCACTGTGGTACCAAAAGGAATTAAAAGTAGCTTCTTAATAGCCACTAGACCAAGGCATCTCAAACAATGTCCCATTGAGCTTCCAACTATGAAACCCAGAACAGATTTCAAGGTCCACATGTAATTGTGGACCAAAGTATGCAAAATGTAAGAGATCCACGATCAGAATTATCTGTTTTTCTTTCTTTCTACACAACCACTTTCAATGCTGGGGATGCAACAGTGGCAGATGGGGTTCTTCCTACACTATTTGTGGATTTCACTAGAAAGATAGAGCACCTAAACTAAAAGGGGGAGAGCAAATTGGGGAGCACTTTATGTCCATGGTATTGAGTCTAAATGTCTCTTAGCAAACTATCATTAAAATAGCATAATAGCTTCTCATGATGATGCAGCAATATAGTTAAGGGGTGTTAACATTCGGTATGTTTTAAAAACAACAACCATAACTCTAAGAGGCTTTCAGTTAAAAGAAATGATGCATGCATAAGGGATCAGGGATCTAAAAGACCTTGTGTGTATCATCTTAAGGGCAATTAAAAGACCACAGAGTCCATGTTTATATAGTTATACAACAGCACCAGGACAGTCTGTACGATTCCAATAGAATGTCTAAGATACCCTATAATCCATAAAAGTGATGGGCACTGTAACTTAAGGCAAATCAGTTTCTACAGACTAGAAATAATTTATTTATTTATTTATTAAATTTAAATACTGCCCTCCATTCGAAGGTCACAGGCTGATTCACAACATGAAAATACAGAATGAGAACACAAAATATACATAATAAAACAAAAACAAACCAATAACCTCCCTCCCAAAAACACATTTAAAAGGACATAGAATGTTAATCAGCCAAAGGCTTGATTATAGAGAAATGTTTTTGCTTGTTTCCTAACGGTATCTAATAAAGGCACCAGGCAAACCTCCTGCGGTGAGTACCCCAGAAACGGGGAGGGAGCCACTGCAGAAAAGGTCCATTCTCATGTTGCCACCCACCCAGAGCTCTTGTTGAGGTGGCACACAAAGAAAGCTTCATACAATGATTGGCTTCAGATTATGATTGCCAGGTTTGCTCTGGTTCATCTGTTTAAGGCTTTATAGGTCAAGAGCAGCCGTTTGAATTGGGCCCGGAAACTAACTGGAAACCAGTGCAGTAGGCTCAGTGTAGCAGTAATGTGCTGAAACTGTCTTGCCCTGATGGTCAATCTGGCCCCTGAATGTTGCACCAGAAGAATGTTGCACCAGTCTTACATATAACACATTGCAGTACAGTGGTACCTCAGGTTACATACGCTTCAAGTTACATACACTTCAGGTTACAGACTCCGCTAACCCAGAAATAGTGCTTCAGGTTAAAAACTTTGATTCAGGATGAGAACAGAAATCGTGCTCCGGTGGCGCGGTGGCAGCAGGAGGCCCCATTAGCTAAAGTGGTGCTTCAGGTTAAGAACAGTATCAGGTTAAGAATGGACCTCCGGAACGAATTAAGTACTTAACCTGAGGTACCACTGTAATCTAGCCTAGAGGTTACCACAGCATAGACAACAGAAATTAGGCTATGCTTCTTTGGAAAGGGGTGCACCTGGGCCACCAACCCAAGCTGACAGAAGGCACTCCACACCACCAAGACCACCTGAACCTCAAGCGACAAGCAATGGATCCAGAAGTACCTCTAACCTATATAAACACACCTTTAGAGAGGGTGTAACCCAATCAAGAGCAGGCAACCTCCCAGTTATCTGGTCTAGGCAACCACCTACTATGAGTACCTCACTCTCAACTGGATTGAGCTTCAGTTTGTTGGCTCTCATCCAGTCCATTACAGAAGCAAGACAACAGTCCAGTGCATCCACTGTCACACAGGCAGATGTAAAGTAGAAGTAGAGCTGTGTGCCATTAGCATATGCTGATAGCATACAGTGGTACCTTGGGTTACAGATGCTTCAGGTTACAGACGCTTCAGGTTACAGACTCTGCTAACCCAGAAATAGTACCTTGGGTTAAGCGATCTTATCCTCAAAAAGCTTTGCAACCAAGTCACAGTTACCATCAGTTTTGCCACATCTTTCAGGTCAGATGGTACGAAGCCCTGCACTAACCAGAAAAGCTCTGCTGGACAGCACAATGAGGATGCAATGGGGGCAGCAAAGTATGCCTTCTTTGGTGCCTTTACTGCCACTAGGTAGGCTCAATGATGAGCCCTCACCAGTATTTGACTGCATTCAATCAGAGATTTCTTCTAGCTCTGTTTGAGTGGTCTTCCAGCTTGTTTCCTTGCCCTATGCTTTGGAGTATACTAGGAAACCAAACAGACTACACATTTGTAGGTTGCTCAGGGGCAATCATGTCAATTGCCCAAGCCATTTGCATGTTCCTGAGGTTCCTGAGCCAGGGCTTTGACAGGAGTGCCACTCATAGAATCTAAAATTTTCCCCAGAGTCCTCTGGAAACTCATTGGATCCATCAGCCTCTAAGGGCACACCACCCTAATAGGTTCCCCATCTCTGCAAAGGGGAAAAGGTGCTGAAAGTCTAAACCTCAACAGGAACTGATATTACTATGATAAGGGACTGATGTCACTATCCCCCACCCTTTCAGATCACCCTCTTCCTGTCCAGTTGAGAAAACAAGGTCCAGATTGTGACCTGCCAATGCATTGGGCTAGTGTCATGTTGGGACAGGCTCTATGAAGTCCTGAAAAGATTGCCGGGAAAGAGGTGGAATATCTACAGACTACAGCAACACCCACCCCCCAAAACAAATGCTCAAGTGTGCCCTGATGCTGCATCAACTCCACCCTGCTCACCTACCCAGGTCTCAGTGAAACAGACTAGATCAACCTCCTCATTCATAATCAGATCATGGATGAGGGAGGCCTTACTCAGAGCTGACCTGCCTTTCAGCAACAGCATCATCTGCAGACCCAAGGGCTGACTGATAGGACAACTGCAATTCCACAGGTTGGAGGAGCGGCTGGCACATGGCATAGTCACTAACTGCCAGTACCATGCACTGTGTGGGAAGGCAACATTTCTAATCCTTGAAACCTGTTACAGAGCACCAATGACCAGTTATTTCACCCCAATGCTTATTTCGTTACTATTTCTGCAAACCATTAATATTTCTAGAATTAACTATGTAGGCAATCATTTTTACACCCAAAGTGAAGATACACAGTCCAGACTGCAGGCAGGTGAGAGGAAGTTTAACTCCTTTCCCTGGGGCCTCAACTTGGAGACTTCTAGTATAGCACTAAATATTATTTTTATATGTCCACAAAAACACAAATTTGAAACATTTTTTTAAAAAACCTACACATAATACTTTTCAGTTAAAAATAACAACTGATAACATATATTCATGAACTATGAAGTTGTTTACCTGTTTTTTAATGGCATAATTTTCAGAATCTTCAGCTTTCATTTTCTCAATCTTTTCTTCTTGCTGTTTTGCTTCTTTTTCATACATAACCTTTTCTTTTGCCAAGCTGCATACAAAAATAATGAATTAACTTTTCCATTATAAAAGCTAATACAAGTTTTCCTAACTGAAAGGTTACACACATAGAATAATTTCAAAATATCATCATCATTCCATGTTCTATTATTCATTACATTTTATTTTAATTGTATATTGATACACCATATATAGCTTGGGATTCAAAGATCTGCTCAGGCACAAGAGCAAGGCTTGATCAGTACAATGCTGGCTTTTATTTCTATTGAAAAGCTGCCATATATGTCCTATCATAGACTGCTTTTAAATAATCCTCAGTTTTTAAAAAAAAGTTCACCACACAGCATGGGGATCTGTTAAAGTCTGAAGCCCACTTTGTCTCCTGTGGCAATTCTTTGGATGCCAGCCATTGTTTTCCTATCTGATATTCCTCACTTCCACATACTCCAAATGCAGAATATGGATTTTTGGATTTGACTGAAAGTATCTAGCAGCCACAACTGAAATAATGCTTGTTTGCAGATCTTGAAGTTTAGAGGAAGTAGGTCTTCTACTAGTGATTGTACTTAGAGCCCTTTTTGGTCATTCAGGCTCACAGCTTTGGTGTGATCTAAATTCACTGCTGAACCTAGTTGCCCAGGTTATAACAGTGACCAGAAGACTTTCCACCAACTTTACCTAGTAAAACTGCATCTTGGTTGACCTTGCAACAATAATATGTATCTTTTAGTTTTGAGGCTTGATTACAGTCATACCTCAGGTTGAAGGAGCTTCGGGATGAGTATTTTCGGGTTGCGCGCTGTGACAACCTGGAAGTAACGGAGCGCATTACTTCCGGGTTTCGTCACATGCGTAGATGGTCAAAATGACGTCACGCGCATGCGCGGAAACAGCGAATCATGACCCGCGCATGCACAGGTGCAGGTTGTGTTCGCTTCAGGATGCGAACAGGGCTCCGGAACGGATCCAGTTCGCATACAGAGGTACAACTGTACTTATGTGCTCTGGTATGTACTGTACTTATGTGCTCCTTTCCCTGAGGACAGTCAAAGTGATGTGGCATACTTTTAATGGAGGATGGCAAGCAGGAACACACATAGTAGAATTCCAAGGTCTGTCCTAGTCTTTCATACTCAATGTGCCAATGACCAAAATACCAAGCTCAAAATGCGTAAGACAATGCCTCCAATCCTAGGTTCAGTCATAGCCTCAATTTGGAGCATCCTCTTCTAACAACACCATCTTTGAGGCAAAGGATATTTTGACAGCTGGTCCTTTTGGAAGGAAGGCCCAATCACACAAGCCCTACCATACATTTCCTACAAGCAATGTATGACTCTTGAATTTCATCTGGTTTTTGATAGCAAGAGGATTGGGGAAGTGAGATATTCCAATATTGTTAAAAATCCAACTCTGCAGAATGGACTAACTCTATGAGTCTACAACAGTAAATTCTATGTAGACACCAATAGAGGTTATTCACTGAACCATGATAATGAAAACAATGTAGTATTGCTGTCTTATTGCTGCCAAATCAAGAGTCATATTTTGCTCAACATACCATCATGAAGTCCCTCTTTATAAAAATTGATTCTTTAGGAATTCAGAAAGGATATATCCACCATGTATACATCATTTCTGAATCTCCCAATATCTGATGCTAGAGTAGTGCAAATCTCTATGTGTAGTGACATAAACAGTTCACATTACTGATTATTGATCAGATAATTCTAATTTAATCCTACCGTGAGCAATTACTGAAGTTCAGAAGTGTGTTAAAGTATTAGCATCACAATAAAATTGCTGACTTGAATTTAAGAAACCAAATTTTAGCCTCAATACTTGATTCTGGTTTTAGAACAGGATTGCCTTCAACCAACTTCTTTTGTCTGTTGTTGTATTTTCTCTCCAAAGTAAATTCTGATTATCATAAAGAGCAAAAATACAAATACTAGAACTAAGAAAAACAATCTGTAGCTGAAATATAGAGGTTGGTGTACTTTCTACACAACACATACTAAGGTTAAATTTCATTTAACAATTAAAAATAATGCCAAATAAATCAAATGGATAATGCCAAATAAATCAAAACTAGAATACACCAGACTTGAAAAAAGACAATGGATCCAATCACTCTTGAAAAACTAGAAATGTTTTCTTTTTAAATTTTGCCACTTACGAAGAGTTTTTAAAAAAATAATTTCATGTCATGACCACAAAGTTTAAGGTTTTTCTTCATTATTACCTTTAGTTTTATCAGCAAAGTTATGACAAACTGAACAATTTCTACCAACTTCCTCAATTCACCACAAGCTTTTGTGCTTCCACACCTGTTGTCCTCCTATGTTCCTTGAATCCAAACTACACAACAGTGACAATAACATATATACCGTAAATCCAGATTTTCCAAGCCTTCCCTAATACAACCAAAATAAAATACACAAACTGTTAATGTACTTTGCAAAATATGTTCAAAAATTCAGGTTTTTGATTGCAAGCATGGGGAATGATCAAGCCAAACAAACAGTAAAGACCAAGGAATTTCAATAGGAAGGATGTAATTAAATTAGTGATTTAAAAATGGGATTTAACTGTTTTAACTCTAGATATATCACAGCACCGAGTGTAACTTTTAGGGAAGAGATTCAGACCTCTTAATTACAGGATTACACCTCTTAATTAGCCATTAAGATGTAGTTTCTTAAACATACAAAGTTAATATTACATTTTAAAAGTTAATTAGAAAAAAAGAATAAAATATAAATGTTTAAATTCTGAACATTATTTTAATGTAATTTCACACATTTGTTCGGATGTTAGTTATACTAGTTCAGTTAGTAATATTAATAGTGTGCATTAGTGTTCGGAATGAAACTTGTTTTTTCTTCCTTAAAAACTAAATAATAAAACTGAAAGCAAGATACATTCCACAACCTGAGTGAGACTCAATACACACAGTGTTCTGTTCTGGCCTTCATA
>NC_138543.1:35484160-35524160 GCF_964234715.1 Podarcis melisellensis
AAGTGTGATGTATTGTTGTACTCCATTCGGAAGGCATTTTCTGTGATTGGTAGCAGCAGTCAGAACAGAGTAGCTGAATATCAAACAGCTGCTTACACACTAATTTGGATACCCAGAAAACAGTGCTCATTTATTTGGCATAGCCATTCAATAAATCTAGATTATAAAGTCAAGAAAGGTATATTATGAAAGCGACATCATCCCACATTCTGGTATTCCAATTAACAACTCAAAACTATGACATAGAGCATGCTAACCGTGGAAAGCACCAATTTTGCATTGTTAGTGCTAGTTATTTGGATTTGGGGTATAGTATAAAAGATCCCCCATTTCCACCTCTTCCTCCTACTTTTTTTCTTAAATGTTTCTACCTTGCTTCTGTTGCTCACCACTGTGTATTTCCTCCAGTTACTGGAAAAAAAACTGACTTAGTTGGCTTTTCTTATACTATTTTGTATCACTTATCTATTCCCCCCCCCATTTAATCTGCTAGTTGCTCTGGTAAATATAATCAAGGGTACAAGTATAAGTCAGGATATCTGCTTTGCAATGCTATCTTATAAAATAAGCCAAAATGGCCATGCTGGTCTATACAGAAAAAAAGTTTACAGTTGCACAACACTTTTATTAGGACTAATCAAGTCACAAAAAATGTGGCAAGCTTTTGAATTCTCTAGAACACTTCATCAGAGATGCAAGAAAGAAATAAAGTAGGGTGTGGTGAGATGGAGGGGGGGAGTAAAAAAAAAGGCTGTGTTGTAGCCACAAGGTCAGCTTTGCATACTCAGCTCTAAGTTGCTGGGAATCACAAGCAGGGAGAGTGTTTTGCACACAAGACCTGCTTTTGGGTTTCCAAGAGGCTACTGGTTGGTCACTGTGAGAGCAGGATGCTGAATCAAACAGGACTTTGGCCTGATCCAGCAAGGCTTTTCTTATGTCCAAGATGGTGATATGGGTCACAGGCTAGGCTTTATTTTCTCAACGGGAAAAGCAGCCATTACTTCATCCTCCCAGAATCCTAGGTGTGTAGCCTGGTATCATAGCACCTGGGACCTACACAGCATATGATCTCCATACTGGGAAAAAAGTCTACAAGCTGATCTCATAGCTACAATATTGACCCTCGTTTCTGCACCTTTTATCTTCCTCACCCCCACCACGCATATTGGTAGATAAAGAGCTCTGGAGAAAGCGTGCAACATTTTTGTGACTTTTTGGTTGGTACTAATAGCTATAAATACTTGGGATTGAACTGAAAACCTTTTGGATGGAATACATGCTTTCTATCACTGAGACAGAGTCTCTCCTTAAAAATGATTTATAGTTATATCTTAAGTGACAGTGCAACATAGGGCATTTATGAATACAACAGAAAGCATGTATACTTAATTTCCATAATTCTCCTTTTGGGTGGGAACAACTGCAGGAAAGGGTATGTGTGCACTGATATGTAGCCAAGAAAATAATAATTATTGGCCTACCTGTGGATGCACACTCAATATTAGTAATTTATGACATGCTGATGTTGTAAAAGTACCAAGACCTTCCCAATTGATGTAAGTTGGGATGAAATACAAGTGCTGTAAATGCCTACTGTAAATATTGTTCCAAGAGGAATTGAAAGGCTAAATACAATCCTTAACCACTAGAGACCCACATTCCCATTGAACGTGTGTCAGACGAGGGTAGCAAATGGAACCCCAACCTTTCCTGTGTAGTTCTGAGTTGGGGACAGGATGGGGGTCATCAACTATAACTGTACTGAGTTTCAGAAACCTCAGCACAGTAATAGAAAAGATTGCCATCCTCTAACCAGCTTCAAGCTATAGGGTGAAATTAAGCTATTTTGGACACAGGGGACAAAGGCATGTCAAGAACCTGAGCTGCCTGTCACCAGAATGCGTCCCAATGTTTCTCTCCAAGTCAGGAGGAGAAAGTTGAGGCTAGCTGTTTGGCTGGTGCAGGTGCTTGCAGTATATTTACCCCATATGCAAGTCCTTATCGTTCCCTCTGACACAGTATAGTCACAAACCATAGTCAAAACAAATACCTCCTTGTAGGGAAGGGAAGCAAGAACTGCAGCTACAAATTACACACACTGACCTAGGATTAAGTTCCAATGAACATTATGGAATTTATTTCCAAGGAAACATGTATTGGAGGGAAAGGGTTCTAACAAAAGTAAATTCTGAGTGGCTACCAAGGGCAGCCAACATTTTTGGTTCCATGCTGATCACTGCTGGTGCAAGCTTGTATCTGGTTATTTACAAGCTTGTAATAAAATAAAATTACTACAAAATTTGCTCAGGGGAATTTATCCTCTAGATACAGAGTAACAATGATCTAGGCAAGTTCTGTCACCCCTGCAGCCTACAGTACACCAGAAATATGTAACATCTTTATTGTAGCCATATTTACACTGCCCTTCTATTAAATTCCCAGGACAGTTTATATAAAAAGAAATACACATCTGGCTTCAATCTGCTCCTATTTTTCCTGCAACATTATACTGGACTGTAAATATCATTAGAAGAATACGTGTCAAGAAAAACTGATGGAGCTCAACCCAAAGCATTATAACTATATCTACTGCAAACATGCTAAATTAATTCAGTAGGACAAACTGTTTGGCCCCTGATGGACCTACAAACTGTGCACCTCAGTGTATAGAGTCCCACATAAGGACTCTGATTCATAGAAAGATTTAATCAACACAAGCTATAAAAACCCTAAATATCCATTTACCTGATTTCATTCCTTCCATCTTTAGAG
Source organism: Podarcis melisellensis (assembly GCF_964234715.1). Taxonomy (NCBI): domain Eukaryota; kingdom Metazoa; phylum Chordata; class Lepidosauria; order Squamata; family Lacertidae; genus Podarcis; species Podarcis melisellensis. The sequence continues at coordinate 35,486,933 of NC_138543.1, forward strand.
TTAACACACTTTGAGTTTTTTGTTGTGTGTTTGTGCCTCTCTCTAGTGGGCTGCAAATGGTATGAACACAGTTCAAGCACACCTTCAATGACAGCTTCAATACAGTGGGACCATAAAAAGTTAAGAAATTCTGCACTGCAGCATATAGAAGAACTACAGCTGACTTGTAAAGCAGTATGTCACAAAACTATTTTCTGATTCGTGTATCTTTACTTACTTATTGCCATATATCAAAGATGGTCTAATGGTGACTTACAGTTGGGGTGTAGGATGAACAGAAAAAACATAGTTGAAAAAATAACCAGAAATAATTTCACAAAAATTGTAATAAAATCCATCCTCATTTATCTGTCTATCCCTCACCCCAAGCCATGTAACCATATCTGAGAACAAATATATTCAGAATATGGCATATTTAATTCCTGAACATATATATAGAACAATTAGAGCTGATTTGTAAAGCAGCATATCACCAAATGTAGAAAATTGCAGTCCAATCCAAAATCCAGCCTAGTGTTATCAACAGGACTATATCAGATAATTTCTTGCAACTAGATTGTCAAACACTTTTTGCATGCCATATTCCCTAAATAGGTTTCATTTTCCATTTGGAGGAGAGTACCTAAAAGTTTAAAAGGGACGCAGGTGGCGCTGTGGGTTAAATCACTGAGCCTAGGGCCTGCTGATCAGAAGGTCTGCGGTTCAAATCCCCATGACGGGGTGAGCTCCCGTTGCTCGGTCCTAGCTCCTGCCAACCTAGCAGTTAAAAAGCACGCATCACAAGTAGATAAATAGGTACCGCTATGGCGGGAAGGTAAACGGCGTTTCCGTGCGCTGCTCTGGTTCGCCAGAAGCAGCTTAGTCAGTCTGGCCACATGACCCGGAAGCTGTACAGTGGCTCCCTTGGCCAGTAAAACAAGATGAGCGCCGCAACCCCAGAGTCGTTCATGACTGGACCTAATGGTCAGGGATTCCTTTACCTTTTAGCTAAAAATTTACAGGATCCTTGTAATAATCCCTATTTTGCAAATATTTAGGATGGTTAAGCAGATTATGAGTGTGCTGAAATGAGCACACAGAGGTAATTTCACCAATATATTAGCTCACCAAAATCCAAATTGCTTTTAGCCCTTAACAAATGTTATGATAAACTTTTATGCTTCCTTTCACAAAGATGGGAAATCTTGCATCAAACAAAGGTACTTTTAACTATCTCAGAGATTTTTCTTAAAACTATGGCTGAAAAGAACATGGGAAGAAGAAAGAATCAAAGGAGAGTCCAGAAGAAGCTGAGGCTCACCACAAAATCCTCTAGTTTTATCTTCAAACATGATGGTACTGAAAAGTAGGCAGGCTATACATTTTATGTATAAATACACAATATTATATTCTTGATTAGTTTTTATTAAGAAGAAATGTTTCTCACCTTATGATACGATTTAAAAACAAAAACAAAAGCAGACTAGTCATACTTATTACATTATAGTTGAATATTCAAGTTATGTTAACTAAACGAAATACGTAGAGTTTTTGTTTTGCCACCCTTAAGAACTTAAAAACAGCCATGTGCCAATTCAGAAATATCTGACTTTGCACATATATATATATGCAATCTCACTGCTTTGATTAAGCCACATTATTAACGAAAGCTTCAACAGTTGCAATCTAGCCAGCCATCTCAAAGTCAAAGGCTGCGATCCAGAACCTCAGATGCACAACAAGGTTCACATTGCCAATAATGGCAGATGGAGCTCTATGCAGCTCATTCCCCTTTCACAGCTGGCAAAGGGGAAGTCCTTAAGCACACAACTACCTAGATGGATCATATAACCAACTGGGCAGTAAGTGTGCCAGTTTATCCCAAACAAACAGAAATTTTCATTTTTTAAAAAATATATAGCATATCTCCCTAGGATATAAGCTTATTTAGGTAAAGCTCTGTTTAGTTTAACTAAATTTATAATTTTCTAAATTATAAATACATGACTGTGAAACACCAAATTATAAAATATATGCAAGCTGAATATTGCTGTTTTGGCACTGAACGCAGATAAATAACCCAGTTCTCAGGAGCACTTGACTGTATTCTACCCTAAACTGGTTTTCCCATGACACTTGCAACTACAGTGGTACCTCGGGATACAGACGCTTCAGGTTACAGATTCCACTAACCCAGAAATAGTACCTCGGGTTAAGAACTTTGCTTCAGGATGAGAACAGAAATCATGTGGTGGCGGCGCTGCAGCAGCGGGAGGCCCCATTAGCTAAAGTGGCACCTCAGGTTAAAAACAGTTTCAGGTTAAGCACAGACCACCAGAACGAATTAAGTTCTTAACCCGAGGTACCACTGTAGAGTGAAATTTGGTGCAAGTGATGCAAGCCAACAAAACTCACATAAAAAGATCTGAAATTCACATGTGGTCAGAAAAATAGTCTATGTTGCAACCCTCACAGCAATTATTCAAAAGTTCTGTCAGTGACTCCAACAGGACTACATCAAAGCTGCACCACTAACAGAAACTACCATATTTATTTTACCTTTCTTTTAGCAATTATTTCTCTTCACAATTTACTCACATACAAGTCATATTTTGAAAATTCAATTGAATTTAGAACATTTTAATGGAATGAAATTAGACCTATTATAGTTAATGTCAGTTATTAGAGGATAGTTTATAGGAAAGTTTCAGGCTCAAAACATATTATTATTGTTGCTATTAATTAAATTTCTATACCATCTTTCATCAGAGGATCACAGGGCGGTTTACAATATAAACACACATTTTTTATTTCCTTGAGGTCTATTAACACAAACAAAACAGATAAGAAAAAGTATGAGCGTAACCTTCACAAGGTATCTTGTAAGTATAACATTAAATCAGTTCTGCAAGGGACACAAATTACTTGCATAAAAATTGCTAGTGTAAATAGATGACATCTCCTACTTAAGACAAAAATCAGAACTCCCTAGAGAGAAAGAAAACAATTGCTTTAGGAACCCAAAGCAATTAATTGATTGGAAGGGTTGATAGGTAATCAATTTGTAACCTGAATGAGGAACAGAAAAATCTAGACCCATAGAAATGCTTGCTCAATTGTCAGTTTGATCATTCAAGTATTTAGAAATTTTCTAATTTAAGGATTAAAAATATGCAATCATTAAACTTCAGCAGTGCATAAAAATCTATTAAATTCATAAAATATAAAGCACTGAACTCATCAATATCTAACTTTAAAAATCCAATTTAAGAAATCCTTCAGTTAGCTGAATATTGGGTTGTTTGGATGAATACTAAGAAGGCAGAATCCCATAGGTTAAGTGGGAGGCAGGAGATGGTAGGTAGACACCAGCAGGGGGGTTGGAGTGGGGTAGTGAGATCAAAATTTTGGTTGTCCTGTTTCTATGAGAATATTACTTTGCTTTGAAATGCAGAGGGTAAGAATTCCCCCAGTTGTCTAGATTTCATGTTGTGAATATGATAGCAAGCTTTTAAAAACAACAACACAGAGATAGATACCATATAACAAAGCAACAAGAAGAGGAGTTTGGATTTGATATCCCGCCTTTCACTCCCTTTAAGGAGTCTCACAGCGGCTAACATTCTCCTTTTCCCTCCTCCCCCGCAACAAACACTCTGTGAGGTGAGTGGGGCTGAGAGACTTCAGAGAAGTGTGACTAGCCCAAGGTCACCCAGCAGCTGCATGTGGAGGAGCGGAGATGCGAACCTGGTTCCCCAGATTACGAGACTATCGCTCTTAACCACTACACCACACTGGCTCTAGTCAGTTTGTTATAAAATTTTACCTTCTAATAATTCCACAGCACAGGTTCTGTAGGTTAGTGATAGCCTAGGAGGCTCCCAGAAAAAAATCAAGCTACCCTATGGTTATTGAAAGCCCACTTTTTGCTCTCTAGACCACTCCTATGGAATTTCTTCCTCTTTGAGGGGAAAAAAATGTGACTGCTACATGGTGAGCCTCAGGGCAACAAACTTTGCAGTGGGCCAATAGGGGCAGGGGAAGACCCCATGAGGGAAGACAGAAAGTGGGAAAGAAAAAAAAGAATTGGAGTGGAGAGAGGGAGAGGGGGAGAGAAAGCTGCAGAATCCTGCAAACTCCATCCACTTTAGCCCTGCCTACTGCTGGTGTCATACAGGTTCCCAACATACTACACCTGAGGAAAGGAGGACCACAACAGAAGAAAGGTTCTCCACCCTTGCTGGAGAAAGGCAGTCACCTGCTGCTGGTATGCAAGCTCCATAACAAAGCATCTTAGAAGTGTGTGATAAATTTGGAACCTGATGACCCAGCTGGCTAACCATGTCCTTACAACAGTTTTTAAAAGTCTTCAAGGGGCCAATGGGGGGGGGGGGCGCGTGGTCCGACAAGGGGAGGTCTTGCTGTCTGGGCAGTCCAGGATCTCCATACACACTACCTAGGCTTGTACCTTGGAGAGGTCACTTCAGAGGCACACTCCTCTGTCTCTTGAGACAGATGGACGCTAACAACTCTATCACTGGTTTTTCTTACACCTATTCAGTTTCTGTTTGTGTATTTCAAATCCCAAATAACTACCTATTTTAGCAGCTGTTATATTCACCAAACACGTATCACTATCTGCAACTGTAACTTTTTGACAGTAAGGGAGGGAAGAAACAGTGTTCCTCAGCCAAAACAGCAATACAGGGGCCTGGTTGGAACCCTACTGTGCGCAACACATTCTTCTCGCAGGCCTTCTAAATACCAAAATAGGGGAGGAGGCTTAAGAGTCATGATGGCTCCAACGTAAGATTAACATATGGTTTCTGCTGAATTTTGAGGGCTATAGCATCTATTTTCACCAACTATTAGTGTTCAGTAAATTGTTTCAGATTAGGAAAGTCATTTTATTCAGGCTTTTTGAAGAGCTTGTACTTTTTAAAAAATAAAATAAAAAATATTAACAAGCTATGTCAAACTTGGCACTATGGTTGCTTATAAAACAGCAGCAATGTGTCAGAGCCACAGGCAAGAGAACAAACTTGGGAAGATTCAACAGTTTTGGAAAGGTGGTTTCTAAAAAGGACTGCCTTACCAAAAAATCAATACACTTCTCCCATAGGTTCATGATGCAAAATTCTATAATCAAGGCTTGTAGATTTGTAATTATGGTATGTCAGCTACATTTAAACAAGAGTGTTAAAAGATTGTTAAAGTTAAACTAACACAATTGCAATGTGAATTGTCTTAGTCTCATTCTAATCTACTGGTGTCACTTTCATTTAATCAGAGGGAAACTATGGGCAAATGTCAGTGCTATTTTCACATGCCCCAACATACTGTGTTCACAGCAGTTTTTAAAGCCACTACAATTTTGAAACAGCTAAAGAATAACCATTTCAGAAAATTCATTTATTTGCACATATATTGCTTAAGCTTGAATTTAACTAAGGCAGATTCAAATAGAGACAACAGCTTTTAAGTCAGCCTAGCAAAAATATTACAATAATTGCAGTAACTGTACATAGGTAACTTTTAACAAAGGCTAGCTATGAGACTTATGAAGACAATCTGTGAATATATGTCTCAATCACAATTTAGCATCTGCATAATAGAGGTTCAAGTGCCCCTTCAATGACAATAATGTAATATCCGGTTCAGATATGGGTGAAGGATAACTTTGTGGCTGCTGTACTGAAATTTACCCTTTACGCACAAAAACACCTGACGTATGTGTGCAATCTATCACTGTGGAAGAACACACAGAGACTTCTAAAAGTGAATGAAATCAAATTTAAACTAGTGTTTTTAAAATGTTTGTTAAATTTTAGGAGGGGTGCTAGCTCTACTGATGTTTGCCACTTGGTTGCGTGTGTGTTTTAAAGACAGACAAGTATCTGTGCTAGAGAGATGGCAAGAGTGCACTCAGCCCCAAGCTCACCAAGGCCTTTATTATTTTTTAACACTAATAGGGTGGCAAAATACCCCATGCATTGCACATCCAGAGATTAGCCAGCCCTTGCCAGCAGACTCACAATCTAATAGACATGATACAAAAAGATTAGGGAATGAAAAAGCAAGCAAGCATTGGAGCAGGTGAACATTCACTAGCTGATGGATGGAACCAGGTTTGTATGCCCCTTACCATGATGATCTCCTGAAAGAGGGCATAGCCTCCGAGCAGCCCATAGGTTGGGCTGGTGGCAGAGCCAGACTGTACCTCCTTTCGGCTCAGTAGTCCCAGGTAACTGGCGGCTGAAACACAGTGCTCTTTCACACAAAGAGAAATAACAAGTTCTCTGTTGTTGCTTCTACTCTGGCAGATAATCACCAAAACGGAATGTCGAGTTGCCACTGGCTTCTCTTAGACTACATAATTGTCCAAGCTGAAGATTGCCATGATGTGCTCCTTACCAGAGCTATGATGAGTGACAACAACTGCTGGAAAGATCACTGATTAATATGTTCCACAATGGCTATTAAGATTATACCTTAATGCAGGCTTCAAGGAAGGAAACCAAGGCACAAAATGAACACTCAAGCCCTTCAAGATCCTATTAAGCAGGACTGCCTCCAAATGACTCTTAAGGACCATCTGCTTTTGGAGTTCCCTGATAACAACGAGGAACACTGGACCAAGTTAAAACATCCATTATTGCTGCCTGCAAACAAACTATTGGATACCAAACCATGAAACACCAGGACTGGTTTGATGAGAATGATAGTGAGATTGAGTCTGAATGCTTTATTGAAAAGAAAAGGAAGGTCTTTCAGATCTGGCAAAGATATAGAAACTGCACCACTAAGAAAAAATCCTATGCCAACGTTAAGGCTGAGGTTCAAAGAAGAACCAGAGAGCTAAAGAACACCTGGTGGATATAAAAAAGCTCAAGAGACCAGCACTTATCTGACACTCATGATGCACATAATTTCTTTAAAGCCACAAAGACCATCTATGGGCCAATAAATTATGGCATATGCCCCCTACACTCAACAGACAGTACCACACATTTAAAAGATAAAGAAGCTATTGCACTGCGTTGGAAAGAACATTACAAACATCTCCTTAACTTCTCACAAATTCCGCAAAAACAAATTAGAGATGAGCTTGCAGTATCTCCAAATCTGAGAGTTGTATACAGGTATTAACCAAATGAAAAACAACAAAGCCAGTAGACCTTATGGAATACCTGCCGAAGTCTTTAAAGTGGGTGGAAGGTGGAATTGAACTTACATAACAACTTCACAAGCTCATCAAAAAAATCTGGGAGAAAGAGGAGATCCCAGCAGATTTTAGGGATGCCAAAATTATCAACCTTTTTTAAAAAGGTGACAGAATGGATTGTGGAAACTATTGAGGCATCTCTTTATTAGCTGCAACCAGCAAAATTCTTGCAAAGATCTTAGCAAATAGTCTCCTAACTACAGTGGTGCCTCGCAAGACGAAATTAATTCGTTCCGCAAGTCTTTTCGTCTTACGAGTTTGTCATCTTGCGAAGCACAGTTTCCCATAGGAATGCATTGAAAATCAATCAATGCGTTCCTATGGAAACCGCCTTCAGACCAGGTCCGGGGACAGTCTGTCCCCCGACCTCTTCTGAAGGCCGGCGGGGGGCGAAAGTCTTTGCTTCCCCCCCCCGCCTGCCTTCCCGGGACAGCGGAGACTTCTCCGCTGTCCCGGGCGATCTTAAAATGCTGGCGGGCGGCAGGGAGAAAGGAATTCTCCGCTGTCCCGGGGCGATTTAAAAGCCCCCGGGAAGGCAGGCAGGGGGGGACAAAGACTTTTGCCCCCCGCCCGCCTTCAGAAGAGGTCCAGGATCTCTTCTGAAGGCGGGCGGGGGGCAAAAGTCTTTGCTCCCCCCTCCGCCTGCCTTCAAAAGCCATCCGGGATAGCGGGAAGCGCTTCCCTGCTATCCCAGACTGCTTTTAAAATGCTGGCGGTGAGGAGCAAAGCCTTTTGGCCCCCGCCGGCCTTCCTGGACCTCTTCTGAAGGCCGGGGGAGGAAAGGCTTTGCTCCCCACCGCCAGCATTTAAAAGAGGTCCCCGGAGATTTCCCTATGGGCTTTCTTCTTGCGAAGCAATCCCATAGGGAAATTCGTTTTGCAAAGCGCCTCCAAAACGGAAAACCCTTTCGTCTAGCGGGTTTTTCGTCTTGCGAGGCGTTCATCTTGCGGGGCACCACTGTATATCCGAGGCTACCCTTCCTGAATCCCAAAATGGTTTTCGACCTTCTAGGGGGACAGTGAATATGATTTTCACTGCTGTTCAAGAAAAATGCAGAGAGCAAAACCAACCCCTGTATATAGCATTTATTGACCTTCAATACTGTAATCATAATGCCCTGTGACTGTCCTTCTGAAAATCAGCTGCCTAGATAAATTTGTGAACAACCTTTGCTCCTCCATGATAATATGACAGCAACAATTGCAGATAACAATGGCTATCAAAGCAAACCATTCACAGTGGGATCAGGTATTAAACAGGGTTGTGTTATTGCCCCAACTCTATTATTTTCATTGCCATGATCCTATACATTGTTGAAGGGAAACTCCCCACTGGGGTAAGAATCAGGTATCAAACAGATGGAAAGCTGTTTAGGCTGAAAGCAAAGTAAGGTCACCATAACTTCCATCATAGAGCTTCAGTATGCTGATGATAATGTAGTGTGGGCACACTCAAATGATGACCTCCAAACCATCCTAAATATCTTTGCAGAAGCTTACGAAAAACTTGGCCTATCGCTCAACATCCAAAAAACCAAAGTGCTGCACCAACAAACACAAAACAACCCCTCTGCAGAACCACAAATCCAACTCAATGGTGTAACGTTGGAAAGTGCTGATCACTTCTCCTACCTATCTTTCCACAAGGACCAACATTGATGCCAAAATCCAGCATCGCCTGAGCTCTGTAAGTGCAGCTTTCTTCTGATTGCAGAGTGTTTGAGGACTGGGACATTCACAGGGAAATCAAAATGCTTGTTTACAAATCTACTGTACTGCCAACCTTACTGTATGCTTGTGAAACAAGGACCACTTATAAATACCATCTCTAACTCCTCAAAAGATTCCATCAACGGTGTCTCCGAAAATTTTTACACATCACTTGGGAAGACAGGTGAACTAATGCCAGTGTACTGGAAAAAGCAAAGATCACCAGTGTTGAAGCAACAATTCTGCAACATCAACTTCGTTGAACTGGTAAGGTTGTTCGGATGATTGATTATCATCTTCCAAAGCAACTACTCTATTCCGAACTTCAAAATGGAAAGTGTAATGCTGGTGGTCAACAAAAGAGGTTTAAAGACTCTTTCAAGGCAAATCTAAAAAAATGTAGCATAAATGCCAACAACTGGGAAACACAGGCTCCAACTCCAACTCAGGACGAAAGGGAGAAACGTGCTAAGAGGAAGGTACGTTTGGCAAACCTTCACCATGATCTACTCCCGCCTGGAAACTTATGTCCTCACCACGAAAAGACGTGTGGGTCCAGAATTGGCCTCCACAGTCACCTACAGACTTACTGTTAAGACCGTGTTCATGGAAGCCAATCTTACTCAGCTACAAGTGATCACCAAAGAAGAAGAAGGTGGCTACCTTTTCCTTCCTTGAAAAGTACATAAATCTGAAGGTGAGTGTTGGAAGAGTGGCACTCATTCCCATTTCCTCTTTCAGCTCTGTGTTTCTTAAGGTTCTGATTGGCAACTTAAGACTCAGGGGGTGGGGGAAAGAGGACAGAATATGAGAGAGAAGTTTATCATGTGAACACTCACAAATACCCCCCAAGCCAGTAAAGTGGAACCCCTTTCAGTTGCATAATTTTTCATATGTCCCCACCCCTACTTTCCACCATCAGATTGCAGATGACTACTGTCTCCACTGACTGAAAAGTAGAAATCACAGATATGGTGCTTTTCAGCACTGTCAAGGTACAAAATAATGAATCCAATGCACCTCAAATCAACCCTCAGATTGAAATATGTGTTCTGTGATTTGTGGTGGTGGTTTTACTGTCACCCTATACTGGGAATTTGAATATACTGAAGAATGCTTAATAAGATCTAAATCCCACCTTAAAACAAAAACCAGGAGTGACTGAATTTTCAAAAATCAATACTTTAAGCAACTCATATTTTAATACCATGCATTTTTATTAGATATGCAAGAACTATCAGAAGTTCTCAGACTGAACTTGCAAATCTTATTTACACTTACTTTGAAGTGAACCACTAGGGGATTTAATTCCAAGTAGTTATGAATAGAACTGCGCTTCTCAAAATGTTTCAAAATTCAATCATTGTCCCATCAGACACACAAACTCTTGAGCATTAAGCAAAATACTTAGCCACTTTTTACCAGTCTAGAAAAAGAACAGTGAACTAATACTAGCTTCTCAAATTAGTTTTGTGAAGGTCATGTAATCTTTTAAAAATACAATTAAAATACATTTTTAATGCAAAGCTATTATTGATGTATTTTATGTTAAAGTAATACATAAGTTTAGATTTGATATGAAAATAAATATTGCATTTATTTCAATTTTGCTGATCTCATCAGGAAATAAAAGTGTGGAGGCTGGACCTGGTCACATGTCAGCCAGCTCACTTTATACTATAGGCCACATTCCAGTCATGCAGAAGTCAGGTTTCTACCAACCCTCTCATCTCCTCATCCAAGCAAGCAAGAAATGATCACAATACAAGGACATATTTCAGTCAAGCAAAAGCACTTAAAGAGAGTAGAGAGCAGGGTGGTGAAATGTGTGGAGCTACAGAAAATGCTAAAGGGATGGAGGACCACAGTCACACACAGAGAGAGACCCAAGCCCAAGGTTCTTCACCCTTATCTTAACAGTATCTTGAAGGGAGAGGAGAGTTCAGTGTATGCGCTTCATGAGGAGAAAACCTCTGGCTCCTAAACTACACAGAAAGGTAAGAAAAAAGATAATATATTCACTGTTCACACCCTACTACTCCTACTGTATATAAGGCACTCAGGTTTGGGACCAGTATTATGTAGGACAGTGGACAAAGGTTTCAGGATGGTTGGATTAAAAAAAAATGTCCTAAGCCATATCTTGAAACTTTTACCCTTGTGGGATGAAGACAGCATTATAAGACTCCTATTTCAGGCTAGTTGGCATCCCAATGAAGAACATTCCTGTCAAGGGCTGGGGTTAACATTTTGCTGCAGGTCTCCACTTGTAATTTTATCAGACACAATATGTTAAATAAACACTTTGCTCAGAGATTAGAAGCCCAGTTCACATACTAAAAAGAGTGTCAAGTAAGTATTTTAAAATCAAAAGAAAAAACTTTATTATAGTCTAATAGGTCTCAAATTCTATTCTTAAATGAAAGGACATGTGGCAATCTTGACAGAATGCTAGGTGTTCTCTTGCAGTCAAAGCTACTTGAGCAGCATCAAGTTGGTTTAGTGGAGACAGGTACATTTTCACAGGTACTTGTGACAGCTGACTGGCCATTGGGTTTTACATAAACAATTTAATTACATGACTGGGCCTTCAGCCAGTCTTCAGAAAGTTGACTCAAACTGGAAACAAAGTCTGAACCAAAGGCAGAGAGATCTGCATGAGTCAAGAGCTTAATCAGTGTCTCCCACATTTCAGAATTGTGTTTATTAGATTGAAATCTCAAGAACTGACCCACCCACCCAATTGCTAGCATACAAAAGAAGTTGCAGCCAGTGATTTCTGTTCTTTGCCACTGAGATTAGGGTTTCAAAAACAGTGAATGTTCATTACTTTTCTATGAAGTTGTGATATTCTGATTGGGAAGACAGGACATTGCCTCTTGTCAAATTCCCCCAGTATTTACCTAGACACATGCAATCAATATTAATCTAGAATATTATTAGTCTAGATTGATTAATATTAATATTGATTAATATTAATCAATACTAATATTAATCAATCTAGACTAATAGTCCTATAATAAATCCTATAATAAATATAACTATCAATGTATCCATCAGGATAGACCCAATTCACACATGCATCACTAGATAATATGTAAATGATACCTTGATGCTACAATGATATAGGCCTATGTAAGTAAAAAGTCATTAGAAAAGAAGGAATATTTGCCACATAATGTAGTAATTGTGAGCAAGAATCAGGGATGGATGGCCATTATTCCATGTTAAGTAATCCAGATCAAGATGTGCATTCTTAAGCATTCCTTGCAAGCACTCTAGTGTTCTTGCACAACACCCTTCTTTAACCCAGATTACTTACCTTGAGGTAACTTGTGCCCTTTGATTCATCTACTACACAACCATTAACCCAATTTAAATCATCCATCTTTAAGAAATATACTGTAGTTCATTTTGTTTTGTTTTGTTTTTAAATAAAAACACTTGGACCATTCTTTCAGTTAAAATCTGCACACTATACTGCTGACAACATTTGGTATCTGGCCACACTGAGAAGCGCTTTTAAATACTCATTATGCTGCGTCTCTTAAGAAATATGCATTTAAGACAGTGCTTCATTTCTAAACTGCCAGGAATCAAAATTGCTTGGAAGCCACAGCACTGACCTAGAGTCCATATCGCCTAATCCTACACACCTGCAGGATTATGTGTATGAGAGGGGGGAAGAAACAACTCATAAGCTAAGTGCCATTGTGGTTTATCCTACATTGAGAACCTTACTCCTGGGGCTGAGCCTTAAGCTCAAGACCAATACTGAGAAAGAGGGCAGTGGAGTAGAGTGGCCAGAGCCAGGTTTCCCATAAGCACGTGGTTGGCAACTGTGGGAACAGGGCGCTGGACTAGATGGGCCATTGGCCTGATCCAGTGGGCCTCTTGTGTTATTATGGAGTGATGCAGGTTCCATCATCTGAAGGCAGCCCTGTTTAGGGAAGATTTTAATGTTCGATGTTTTATCGTGTTTTTAATATTCTGTTGGGAGCTGCCCAGAGTGGCTGGGGAAACCTAGCCAGATGGGCGGGGTATATTATTATTATTTTTTATTATTATTATTATTATTATTATTATTATTATTATTATTATTACCCCACCCAGCCCACTGGATTTTCACTCCCCGCTTAACCCACCGAGGATCAACCTGACAGAGGACGTTGCTCTTCCGGGTTCCTTGGATGAATAACTAAATAACACATACGCACACTTTCTCACACACACACCCCTTTACAGGTCTATACAGCACTGGCCTTGCGATGACGTCCATCAACGTGAGGCACCTAGGCGCTCCCTCAGGGACGTGCGCCTCCTCCGCCACTCACCCCACCTCAGCCGCTCAGCCTTTGGCCAAAGGCAACTGACCACCCGCTCCCAGGCTCCACAGACCTGGCCCGCTGTGGGACGCGCCAGGTGGCCGAGGCCCAGACCCTTGCATACTCACCGCTTCACGACGCCCGTTTTAATTTTGATCTGCCGGACGCGAGGGTCTGCCATGGCGCGAGTTCTGTGGGTGGTGGAGGCGGCGGCGGCGGTAGCGACGGCGGCGGTTGGCAGGGGCGGGAGTAGCACGCCAACCGAAAAGACAACAACAGCTACGCAGCGAGGCCAGCGGATCGCGCAAAAAGTACGCATGCGCGAAACGCCGCCTCGCTCCCGACGTAAACTCCGCCCCGTAGTGGACTGTACCATTAGGGTGTATAGGGGGGAGAGGGGACAGTTAAAGGACGGGTTCATAATTTAGGGCGGGAAATAAGTGGAGCTGTTTCGCTGCTTCAAGTCCTGTCATGTCCATAGATGAGGAAAGAGGCTATAATCTCTGGGGTTTTTCCGCCACAAATTTGCTATGGCAGTTTGCTATGGCTGGAGGAGAAGGAGCGTTATTCAGCGCGTGCCTGAAAGGCCACCTCACGGTACAAAGTCCCCATACAAACGTAGCTCTTTCCCTTGTTTTTTCTCTTGTTTTCCGTTATGCTTTGTGATGTCCTGACGTTAATAACCTTATCGCCGCCCAACAGTGAGGGTTCTGACACACCACGTTAAAAAAAAAAGTTCATAAGTTTATTTTTTCAGCCAAACGCCATTACAAAATTGTAGCAGTAGTATTAATAAAATAATGCGGAACTCTACTTCCATAATACTGTATAAGTAGACACCCAGGATTTAAAAGAGAATGCAGCTTTAATTCCAAAAGCGTGAGTTCGTTCCTTACCAGGATCCAAAATGCTTCAGGTGTACTGTTGTTGCTCAGGGGTATTTTTTCCAAATTCTCAAAGCTACATTCATACAAATAGTTACCGTACTTCAGTTTGGAAACCCACTGCAAGTTCCTTAACACTCTTTAATTCCTGGACAATTCACACTGAAATTGTGTGAGTCACTAGTAGGCCTCACACAATGCAATCCTGTGTATGTTTACTTGGAAGTAACTCCCACTATGTTCAGTAAAACTAGCTCCCAGGTAATGTGTGTAGGATTTCAGCTATGCGGAGCATTCCTGCACAGTACTCTGCTAATGTAGGAGCCAACTTACGCTGTTGCACGTTGGCACAAATAGTAGGATTGCACAATACCTTGAATGAATGAGGCAACAGGTATCCATTTGTAAGAAACTCTGTATCTGTAGTGACCTCTGCTTACAAAAGCCACCACTTTGTGTTTGGAAATGGTATTTCCAGCTTATACCTTTCCTGTGCTCACAATAGGTTGAGGCCATCTTTAATGGGGAGAAATACAGGATGGCATTCTGATGGCACCCGTGCTGTGTGAAAACTGGGGGGAAAGGTGAGCCCCACTTTCACAACAAACACCCATCTAGAAGTACCCCCAGAGTCCATTAAATGTCCAGTGAGGTATCAGTAAAGCTGATGCCTCAATAAGAAGATAATGTAGAATATTTATTATTAAAATGCCCGAGAAGGGCTTTAAAGTGAAAATGAACAGACATGTAGGACTCCTGTTTACAGAGGATCTCCTGTTTGAAGAGGAGCAAAACAGGATTACTGTACTTGTGTGACTTGGCTGGGTGCCTCACATGAAAGCAGTTGGCCAGATGTAGTTTAGATTTAAGATTTGCAAGCATTGTGTGTAAAACTTCCCCGTGTTTATATTATGGGGGAGGAAAATTGTAAGAACATAAGAGGACACCTGCTGGATCAGAACAAACCATATCTGGTACAGCAGGGATAACTAACAAGGTGCCCTTCAGATGTCATTGAACTCCAGCTCTCATCAGCCCCAGCCAATATAGCCAATCATCAGGGATGATTGGGGTTACAGTCCAACTACAGTGGTGCCCCGCAAGACGAATGCCTCGCAAGACAAAAAACCCGCAAGACGAAAGGGTTTTTCGGTTTTTGCGACGCTTCGCTAGACGATTTTCCCTATGGGCTTGCATCGCAAGACGAAAGCCCATAGGGAAATCTCGGGGACCTTTTTAAAAATGCTGGCGGTGGGGAGCAAAGCCTTTTCCCCCCCCTCCGGACTTCAGAAGAGGTCCAGGAAGGCCGGCGGGGGCGAAAGGCTTTGCTCCCCACCGCCAGCATTTTAAAAGCGGTCCGGGATAGCAGGGAAGCGCTTCCCGCTATCCCGGACGGCTTTTGAAGGCAGGCAGGGGGGGCAAAGACTTTTGCCCCCCGCCTGCCTTGGGAAGAGGTCCTGGACCTCTTCCGAAGGCGGGCGGGGGGCAAAAGTCTTTGCTCCCCCCTGCCTGCCTTTCCGGGAGAGCGGGAAGGCAGCGCTGCCTTTTCCGCTCTCCCGGAAAGGCAGGCAGGGGGGAGCAAA
The DNA here is from genome assembly GCF_964234715.1 of Podarcis melisellensis. Taxonomy (NCBI): domain Eukaryota; kingdom Metazoa; phylum Chordata; class Lepidosauria; order Squamata; family Lacertidae; genus Podarcis; species Podarcis melisellensis. The sequence continues at coordinate 35,502,638 of NC_138543.1, forward strand.
AACTTTTGCCCCCCGCCCGCCTTCGGAAGAGGTCCTGGACCTCTTCCCAAGGCGGGCGGGGGGCAAAAGTCTTTGCCCCCCCTGCCTGCCTAACCGGGGGCTTTTAAATCGCCCCGGGACTGTCCGGGGCGATTTAAAAGCCCCCGGACGGCTTTTGAAGCCTCGCCACGCCGCCCGGCATCGGGGCAGGAACGCCTCCCCCCGCCGCCCGGCTTCGGGGCATCGTCCCGATGCCGGGCGGCGGGGCGGGAAAGCCTCCCTCCGCCGCCCGGCATCGGAACGATGTCCCGAAGCTGGGCGGCGGGGCGGGAAAGCCTCCCCCCGCCGCCCGGCTTCGGGGCATCGTCCCGATGCCGGGCGGCGGGGCAGGAACGCCTCCCCCCGCCGCCCGGCTTCGGGGCATCGTCCCGATGCCGGGCGGCGGGGCGAGAAAGCCTTCCCCCCGCCGCCCGGCTTCGGAACGATGTCCCGAAGCCCGGCGGCGGGGCCGCGAAGCCTGGGCGCGCTGGCAACTCTCCGCAAGGAGCGCTCCCGCTGCTTGCGGAGAGGTCCGCGAAGCCTGTCCTGGACCTCTTCTGAAGGCAGGTGGGGGGCAAAAGTCTTTGTCCCCCCTGCCTGCCTTCCCAGGGGCTTTTAAATCGCCCCGGACAGCGGAGATGTCCTCCGCTGCCCCGGGCGATTTTAAAATGCCGCCCGCCAGAAGAGGTCGGGGGAAGGCGGTTTCCATAGGAACGCATTAATTGATTTTCAATGCATTCCTATGGAAAACCGTGCATCGCAAGACGAAAAACTCGCAAGACGAAGAGACTTGTGGAACGAATTAATTTCGTCTTGCGAGGGCACCACTTGTACTTCTGGAAGTCATTGCACTGGCTGCCCCTGTAGTACATCATCATCTTTTCCCAGAGGGACCAACCAGATGCCTCTGGGAAGTCCACAATCCGGACACCATTGTCATCATTATGTCATTTTGCTCACATAGTGACCCGAAGTGACTTGCATTAAAAACAATTAAGAACAACTATTAAAGCCTAAAAGCACAGCTATACAAATAAAAGGCAGGACTTCAATTCCCACCTCAGTAAAACAGCCCACAATGTTGCCCTTCAAATTAAGGACCAAAGGCCCATGTAAAAAGAAAAGGTTTGAGCTAGTGCCTAAAACTAGATAACTGGTGCCAGGTATGCCTCCATGGGGAAAGCGTCCCATAAGCGTAAGGCCACCGCTGAAAAGGACATGAGGGCAAGAGTCTTTCGCCTTGTTGTTCAGAACCATGCTACTTCTGTTCTTGGAGCATTAATCACTAAGATCCATTGATAACCTCTATGAAGGTTATGAAGGTTATAATTCTATGAATTTGCTTAATTCTCTGCTTTACAGTATTGTTGTAACAAATGCTTTGAATATTCTAAAACAGGCATGGCCAAACTTCAGGCTTACGGGGTCTTTCTTTCTTTCTTTCTTTCTTTCTTTCTTTCTTTCTTTCTTTCTTTTTCTTTTACTGGTTCTAACTGGAATCAAGTGCAAAATGGTGGCAGGAAGCTATATATTTATTTCTAAAGTATATATTGTATTTCATCCTCCCAAGCAGTTTAACTACCGATCACACTCCACAAAGTGTATACTGGAGTACCTGTATATACAAGTACAAATCTGTGACTTAATACTGAACTACAAATCAAGGATTCCACTAGCATAAAATAAGGGGGGGGGGGCGCATTTTGGTTGTTGCTTTTCTTAAATGATTGGAAGTCAGAAGCCATTGTCAATCTACTGTAAATTATCCAGTGATCCACCAGTAGACTCCAATCTACCTTCTTCTCGCCCTTGCTCTGAAGCAGTAGAAAACTGCTATATATTACTTACCTGCATATACTGTATAACAATTTGGAACCATCATGATTGCGAAACCTGCACAGCATCACAGGTTGTACCTTCCAGTCTTTTCCATCTATATTGAAATTATGTTCACCTTTTCTCTGCCTTTCTTTCACCACTCAGTCAGAGCTTTCCTTACAGAAACATCTAGGTCAGTAATCATGGAAACATTACACTAACATACTCCTTAATATATTATTTTCTCAGTGGCAACAAGACAAAATGACAGTATAGTCTAGTATTCCTCTACCTTGCCAGAAATCTTCCACTGAATTAAAACCTGCATTCTGAAAACAGTCATAAGAACGTTAAAAGAGCCCTGCCTATCTAGTATAGCAGGGGTAGCCAATAAGCACTCACACTGATTAGCATATAACACTAAACCATCACTATGGTTTAGCTAGCATAATAAGTGAACACAGCCCAGCAACTTAACTATGATTCATTTACTGCCAACAAACCATGATCTGTAGTCATGGTTTGTTGTTGGCTTATGAACCTTGATTTGTTTTAAATATAGCTTTGTATAATGTTTGAAGCCAGCAACCTTTCTTTAACATGGTTTGTTTGACCACCCCACTACAAATGCTCACCAAACATACTAGTACTGTAATGAGTAGCTGGAAAATAAGGGAAACTTTGGAAAAACAACTTGTACGACTTAAACCACAGCTTGGTGTTAGGTGTGAACCAAGCCAATGAAAGAAAGAAGATCAAACTACTTAAGACTTCCCTGGCAGTATGAAAGACCAGCATAGCATAGCAGCTGTATCCCTTGCTGAAGCATTGGAACAAGTTTTAACCAAGGGTGGGAACTGTAAAAGGAATCTATTCTGGCTCAAGGAAAGCATGTGAAGAAGTTGTGAAAGTAAGAACTTTCCTGAAACCTCAGCTCACCTCCCATGTGGTTCTGTGTTAAATATAGAGATGAAGAGATACAATTACACAAGGTCACTGGAAGCCTACTATGAACTACTCTTTACTGAATCAAAGTACAGTATGATAAATTTACAGCTTGCCTCTAAATACAACCTATGGCCACTTGTACTGGATAACAGAAGTTACGATGTAGGTGTCAGGTTCCTGCCCTCCCATGCACTTTAAATGTATTAGTTATGATGGGTTATTGTAGGGTCAGATATGCTATGGTTTATCTATGAGAATTTAAAAAACAACAACATGATGTGATCAGACCTTCAGGGCTATGTACAAGGCATCCGTCAAAGGGAAAATTGAAAGTGAAATAAAGTCACACATCCTTTGTGGCAATTGTTGTTTTTTTGTTTTTTACTTTTCCTTTCCCTTCTTGTTCACATGCAGCAGATAAAGTTCTTCCTCCCTTCCTCCTTGGCTCCTCCTTTCCCAAATACCCCTTCTCTCCTCTTTCTCTTTCTATTCATGCTTTAGTAACTACACCCATATTCCCTGATAGTGCTGGCTTCTCTGCACTTTGCTTGCTTTCTGCCCCTTTGTTCTACTCCCACCATCTACCCTCCTCTCAAATTTTTTATCTCCCCTGCTTTCTGGGAGCTATCTTCACTCTCCACCCCAGATCTTGTCCCCTTTGTTGGTATCAGGCTGTTGTTTTAAAATGTATAGTCATGAAATACTTGAGATATTAATGAATGACACTTACAAATTAATTAGGAATTGTGTATAATATTTTTTTAAGCTTATGTCACTTGCAGAACAAAACAAAATATGTATTCAACTTCTGCTTTGGTAATTAGAATATTCATAGGCAACACAATGATTTGGGAGTTAAGGTTTGCAGGCAATGGGGCAGCCAGATTTTAGCTTTCCTCCAGATGAACGTTTATGTAGGCATTTAGGGGGCAATTATATTTCAAGATCCACTGGGATAAGCCATTGAGGATGCAGCATTACAGTGGATCTCCGGCTCAGCTGAGTTCAGCAAGCTTCATGTTGCCAGCCCTGGCTCAACCAACAATATCCCAGCATAACTTGCTCAGGTGGCTGAACTAAATCTGTCAAGCCTGATGTAGGTCTTAACAAGTGGGTGTAAGGGGGCAGGATCCTATTCAGTTTTGTCATGTGGCCTGGCACTCAGGCATAGAACACTATTTTAAAGGCTTATTTTTCCTCTTCCAGGCTTAGGCAGAGCAGCAGTCCCCCCCCCCCACTTAATGGGGTTTGGCTCTGGTGTAACTTTACCCTGGCTTGCTTTACGCCAGCTTCTTGTGCCTAAGATAGTTCCCCAAGACTCCATAACTGTCAGGTGCTCCTTTGAACGCTTCGTTTGTAACGTATTCTTAACCATTTTAATTAATGTTTCCCCCAGTGTGTTTTGGGAATATTGTAGGGAAGCTATTCAAAGGGAAGCTAGTATATACAGTATACAGATCAGAAGCCAGTTCAGCTCCAATACTTAATTCAGCTTAATTAACTGAAATATGAGTACTTTGCAGTATAAATGTGTTCTAGGTTGGATGGCTCACATTTTTTGTTTAAAGTGCTTGTTAAAAGGATTCCCCCTCTGCAGCTCCCACTGCAAACAAGACATTGCAAGGAAAATTTGGAAAGGAAAAAAATAAATCACATCCAGAATAAAATTTTATTTTAATGTTTATTCATGGTGTACTTTAAATGCCTGTGGCATTTATCAATGCCACAAGCACAAATTATGAATTATACATAGCTTTTATTTAAAGCTTATGTGATTTACACTGGAACCTTATACATATTTTCTCAAAAGGAACGCTGTCTATACATTGTTTATTCTGGCTCCAGTACACTCCCATCACTGGTGTTTGAAACCATGATGCTAGCCACAATCCTAATTTGTCTTGTAGTTCCTTGAGAAATGCTGACTTTTAATGTATTTTCCCTCGAACCAGCTTTTTCGGATTTGAACATGTAAGCTACATTCACTTCGCAGCTTAGCTGAGGTGCGTACATTTGCGACCCCCATTCTGCATGCACAGATAACAGTTTCATGAACAGAAGTTCAGGAGGGCTTGAAGGTGCAGGGAACCCAAATAGGAAGTGTATATCAGATGATATGGCATGAGATGGGAGTATCTGCTATTCAAAGGGGGGAAAGACTTCTGGCTACACATCAGGAACTATTTTTGGCCTGCAAACCACAAAGTCTGGTGTATAGCTGATTTTCAGGGAATTCAGACGTCCTTTAGACATTTTCACTGCCTGTCCATGAGCAGCTAATGTACAGGTGGGAGAAAATTTAAATGACACAACTACAAGGATGGAGGCAATCATGTGAGTCTTTTTAATGGAATTGACAATGCTCCTGGTGTGTGTGTGTGTGTGTGTGTGTGCGTGTGCGTGCACGCACACCGCTTCCAAGGAAAAGACCATTGCACTTGACCACTGCCCGCATGCTGGATCATATAAGCCTGAACTCAGTCACAAAGGAGTGGATCACAAATAGGCATCCCCCCCCCCCCATGGTTAGGAGGACATATAAAAGAACATCTAAATTGGCTTCAATCTAAGTTTTTATCTGTAGTATCAGGCTGCATATGTATATTAAGTTAAGCCTGTGTTAAAAGACTGGTGATATTTTTGCCCTTTCAATGAGTGTGGGTATAAAGGATCAACATTATTGTTTCCTAGCACGTTTCCAGTTGAGACAAACCCTTAGAAGAGGGTGCAGGGTAGCAGGAGAGAATGGGATTTATGCACACCCATTAAGGAGCAAATGCATCCCTTTGTGGATGATTTACAAAGGGGCCCTACTCACAGATGAAGGGAGATCTGATATAACAATTCATTGTTCTGACACACATTGCAATCATGATGTGCAGTTTTTAATGTATCATGTTACATTAAGCTTAGCCCATGGTCTAATACCGTGTAACATAAATTTCTGTAAAGGGAGAAACATAACATGATGCTGTCTTATAAAAGACACACACTATTTTTTCAGTTCACATCCCTTTTCTCCATGAATGCCCAATCTGAAAATCAAGGTGACAGACAAAAGTGGAGTGAATGAGCATCCACAAACCAGCATATTTTTCTTGGGTAGTTTTGCTCATTCTCACCTGTAGTCAATGACTCCAGTCAGTTTTTATGTTGCAATGCATGAGCAAAGTTGATGGACATATTTTTTGGTCACCCCTAGTTAGATTTTATTCAGGGTCAACCAAGAGGAACCTAACAAGGATTAAGACTGTAAAATACACTGGAATTAATCTCAGAAGTGTTTGCTCCACAATGCAGAAATGTATATTTCTAGAGAAGTTGCACCCTTTTTTAAGATTATGCCTTTTGTTCTTATAGCAGATATTTTACATAGTATTTTAAATCCTTTCCAAAGTACAAAAGTTTTAAAGATGTGGCAGAGCTAAAAGTGGCATTCTGACCCCTGAAACACCATTAGAGTGACATTAGAATAAAAATCTGCATGATAATTGGGTAAAGTGAGATGGCAATAGGGTTGAAATTTTGTTAAGCCTTCATAAATCCCACCCAAATTACTGCATAATAAAGGAGACAGCCTATTCTATGAATGTTTTAAGTCAGACTACATGAATAGGAGAAGGAAGGCCCTGAGGTCAGACCTTGGGGTGAGCGCTGCTCTATAGGGCAGCTGTGTCCTACAACATTGTTTTAGGACAAAAATTGCTTTGCTAAAATGGCTCCTCATTCTGGCCTCAGGATGCCTCATCATAAGCTGCTCAATCTTTCCCCCCTTTAGCTGACAAAAGATTTCCTGCATTGCAGGGGGTTGGACTAGATGATCCTCGAGATCCCTTCCGATTCTACAATTCTCTGGTTTCATGGGGGTGGCAATGAAGGAGGTAAAGAGTGGCATAGAGAGAGAGAATGGAGTGGCACGCTGCCTGCCACTGGTTATAGATCTACCAATTGCCAGTGTGCAACCTCCAACACTTTACCCCTAAGAATTTTGGCCTTCAACAGGTAAAATAGATCCTTCATATCTGTTCAAGGGAGTAAACACAAAACCAACAAATCCATGGTTATAAAGCCAAAGTGCAGGTGGGAGAGGGGCTCTTGCTGGATACCCAGTTTCACTAGCCTGCCAGCAGATACATTTATATTTTCTCTAAACTCCTTATGAAGTGTGTTTAACTATCCTGATCCCTCTGTGGATTCCATCCAATCTCCTGTCCTAGAAGTGACACACATCAGAACTGGTGTGTTTTATCAGTATTAGTTTACAGGTACTCTTTCTAAGGGTTCAGTTTGGCATGCACAGGTGGGAGATAGCACACCAACTATGACTGTGGCCTCTTTATACTGATGATATACAAGTTTGGGCAATTTGAAGGCAGTGGAACTAGCGCCTAAATCCTAAAGACCCATGTCTTCATATACTGGTCAGTAATATGATTATTAGATCTTCACGCTGCTAACATAACAATTTTTGTGATGATCCCTGGTATGGCTATTAGTATCCTTCAGCTTATACACTCATTTGTTGGCGCAACAACTCTTAGAATCAACATACAGTGGTACCTTGGTTCCCAAACTTGTCGAACAATTGTCAAACAAATCATCTCCCAAACGCTCCAAACCTGGAAGCAAGTGTTCCGATTTGCGAACGTTTTTGGAAGCCAAACATCTGACGCAGCTTCTGCGGCTTCCACTTGAATACAGGAAGCTCCTGCAGCTAATCGGAAACCACGCCTTGGTTTTTGAACGGTTTTGGGAGTCGAACGGACTCCCGGAACAGACTAAGTTCGAGAACCAAGGTATAAGGAAGCCACACAATTGTAGAGTTGCTTCTTAGTACTGTAAGGAGTTTTAGAATTCCACTTCACAATGTAATTAGCCTATGCAAGAGTATGTCAAGAATTGGCAGGGCTCCGGAGTGTGTTGTGAGAGCAAGGGACCAGGGGAGTGACCAAGGAGAGGGGACCAGTGATTTATGGGGTGTCATGCCAGCCGCAAGCAGGAACTAGGGGAGGAGGGAGAGTCAGAGCAGTCTGAGGTGGAGGAAGGCATGCACGATGTGGTGGAGGAATAAGCTACGGTTCAGGCAAGCAACAGGTCTGTAGATTCCCTCTCCCCTCGACCCATCTTGTAGAACCAGGAGGGGCTTGAAGAGGGAAAAGCAGTGACAATTTCCTGCAGAAGAAGTCTCAGGTTGTGGGCGCACAACCCATCAGAGGAGGGGAAGCGCACCACTGTTGCTGCAACTGCTCCATAAGGCCCAGATCTGTGAACAGCTGCCTAAAGCAGGGGTCAGCAAACCTTTTCAGCAGGGGGCTGGTCCACTGTCTCTCAGACCTTGTGGGTGGCCGGACTATATTTTTTTTTGGGGGGGGGAATGATGCAAGAGCACCAAGCGCCCCGGCGGCTGCCCTACCTGTGTCTTGCAAGCGGCAGGGCCTGGCGGCAGTGGGACGCAAAAGGGCTCCAGAGAGGGGCTGCTTAAAATAGCAGTTGCTCGAGCGCTACTACTGCTGGCACCAACAAAGCCCAGCCCCCTTCCTCCTCTAGTCAGGGTGGGGAGAAGCCAGGAGGAGGGAGGGAGGAGGCACCGGTGCCGCCATGTGAGGGAGAGGGAAAGAACGCGTGCGCTGGCGATCCACGCAGTGATTCCTAGACCATCCCTGGGCCGGATCCAGAAGGCAATTGGACCTGATGCTGATCTGGCTGATGGGCCTTAGTTTGCCTACCCATGGCTTAAAGACTAGAAGCGTGTGTGTCCAGAGCACTGTGGAAGCTGCTATAAGTGTGTCTCTTGCCGATAAAGAGTTAACTAACAGATGTGTGTTTTCCTTGTCTTGGTTGGGCCATGGCAGTGCATTAGTAGAACTGCAAACTTTAGCGTTAAACAAATACACTGTACACTGGGGATGTATGGAGAACAGAACTCAGTGCATCATCATCCATTAAAATGATTTAAAATTATTCAGGAAAAAACAATTCACATGTGCAGACCCTAAATAAATAAAGACACCTGGCAGTATCCAGTTAACATGACCCATCAAAACAATGATTTACAGAACTTACCCCTTTCCTCCCCCTGTGCACCCCCTAAAACCTATATTAGGGGTTCCCCCAATCCTCTGGAGTGGATTTGAGGAAGGCACATGGGCCATACAGGGGTAGGAGAGGGCAGTGGCGTAGCGTGGGGGGTGCAAGGGGTGCCGGCCGCACCGGGCACAACATCTGGGGGGGCGCACTCGCCACCTCCAGAGTCGCCGAAGAGCCTCGGGGCTCAGCTCCTTTGGGAGGAGGGGTCGGGCTGGGTGACCAGGGGGAGCAGCAGGCGCCTGCAAGGAGGTCCGGAGCCGGAGCCTGGCCAGGATCGGGCGCGGGATGGGGCGCACGAGGGAGGGGAGAGTCGAGCCTGTCCGCCCCGCGAGGACTGCTGCGAAGAGGCGGGAGGGAGAGGAGGCCCCTTGGGAGGAGCGGGCAGGTGCTGGGGCGGCAGTGCCGGGCGGGGGCCGAGGGGTGGGCGTCCCCCTGCGCGGGCATCGCCTCGCCGCCGCCGCGGGCTTGGCTGGGCGACCGGCCGAGGGGAAGCGCCAAACAAGGCCACGATCCAGGCCCGCCCCGCTCTCCTTATTTGGCGCCCATTTCCGGCTCCCGGGTGGCCTCCTCCCACCCGCTCTCGCTACCAGTGGAAAGAGAGACGGAGGTGCAGCGGAACCCGCAGCCTTTGCAGGCGCTGCCGGCCGGGGGAGGGGAGCGCGGAGGAGCCCCGCGGGGCCTGGGCCCGGCCAGCCGAGGGATCTTGTGGCGAGGAAGGAGCCCAGTCTGCGCCCTCCTTCCCCACAGAGCTGCAGAGGGAAATCAAGGTTCTCCTGCTAGTTTCTCTTCTTCTCTCCCCCCCCCACTGCGTTACAACCGTGCCCCCCCTCTCGGTGCACATAGCACGATTGCAATCTCTCTCTCACCCCCCCCCAAGTTAAACTAATGGAGCAAGCCAGCGCCAAAGATTTGTAGAACTGTGAATACCCGGCCCAGGCAGCAGCAAGAAGCTGGCAGCTGCGGCAGGTTTGGGGTTAGGGGCGCAAATTACTTGCCTTGCCCCGGGTTATGGGGCGCAAATTACTTGCCTTGCCCCGGGTGCTGACAACCCACGCTACGCCGCTGGGAGAGGGGGAAACTTATATTGTATAAGCAAGTAGCAAAGCATGCTTTGTGTTTGTTTGGCGCTTTCCTTTTTAGTGTGGCGTGTTTGACAGGAAAATTTGCAATGGGAAAATCTGCTTTTTCAACAACAAAAAAGCCCATAGAGTTCACCCAACCTTTTAAAAATATTTTGATTCAGTGAGCTCCTACTAGACTTTTCCCCATCTTGATAGAAAATTGTATAATAATGATGTGATAATATTTTGATAATGGTTCTTTGTTATTTTTGGTTCTGTAAACCATTTCTCAAATTCAGCCAGCGCACCCCTTAGGGTTCCGGTTCCACTGTTTACAAAATGCTTTAAGTGCAAAGACTGAGGATTATCATGATTCATTCCATGCTTGATGTCATATTGGCTCACACAATAGCTGCCTTTGATTATATCTATAAATCTCACCATACCATATTTCATCCATAGAGAGGTCTTATTTGCAATGCTAAACCTGTCATTAAAGATGAATGAAGTCAGTGGTGATATGGATAGACACTTTCAGACTTGACAAAATAAAAGGGTTTGTGTACACTGTATTTTTTTGCTGTCCAGTGACTCCCAGTCTATAACAATGGTAAATCTTAATATAAAAAAACCAGGGACTGTACCCATTAAAGTTCAGTCTCGTTGCATAAGAGAGCATAGCCATGTGGCATACCTCCTTCCGCCTTTGTTTCATGCTAAGTAGCTAAAGCTAATTTAAGCTTTTCTCCCTTCCATATACAATACCAGGTACATAAAAAAAAGAAGACCTGCTAACTTATACAGATATATGTAGAAATTGAAATAAAGATGTGTTTCAAAACAAATAAGAATCTAGGAGGAATAGGCGCAACTATTATAAATGAGAGCGCTATTACGCACATTTCCTGCTTGTGGGTTTCCCAAAAGCATCTGATTGGCCACTACAAGAACAGAATGCTGAACTATACAAGCCTTTGGACTGAACCAGAAGGATTCTTCTTATGTTCATCTTTTTATCTCTTCTTTAATCTCATGCTGCTGAGTATAACATCCTTTAATGAATATCCTGTGTAGATCAAGTCAAATTACATTGTCTCTTTACATCATATTAAGATCTAGTAACTCAGTTTTGGATTTACCATTTTAGTACCCAGTACTATATAAGTCAGTGCAATATAACACTTCAGGTCATGATTCTTCAGGACTTGACAAGAATCACATAATCTTATCTTGCAGATATAGAAGCCACTGACAGTGCTCAATGGGAAACTGGAAGCAACATCAATATATCTTTTGAAGGTTGACCATTCAATTCACAGTAGTGTGCAGATGGGCTTTTAACATGTTCATTTTAAAGTCATTTTGGCTCTGGTGTGTTACTGTAATAGGGAATGTTCCATATTCTACATTCTGAAGTTGACAACAAATAAAATATTAAAGAACATTTCCTTATAATAATATGATATTAACAACTGCACACATTTTATATTTATACGTGTAAGCTATTTCGTAAGCAAAGCTGTTACCTTTCTTGAATGTATATTTAACAGGCACCAGCTAATAAATGAATGTGAGATAGTTAATCAACTTAAAATATTTTCTCATCTTTCAGTTCTTTTTTTAAGCTAGAGGATGCAAAGCCTCAAACAGGATTGGTTCATAACCTCCATTCTTTCCAATACAAACTGGAACACAAACAAGTACTTCACACTGAAATGAATGGAGGATGCACAGCAAACAGCACATAATGAATTGCACTTGTATTTTTTCTTGTGGCTATTTTAAAATAATTAACTACCTAAATGCCATGTTTGCCTTTGACAACTTGACCCTTGGCCATTAAATAATAAAGCAACCATTATCTTCATTTTTATTCTAATTTTCTCTGCAGATAACCTGATTGGTGTGATATTGAACAAAGCAGTCTTGAAAGCATAAGGGTATCAGTAGCCATCTGTGTGGGTTTGACTGATCACATGCTTGAATGCAAAGTTTAAATACTGGCAAAATGATTCCTCCCTTTTTGGCTACATGAAATCTGTGCAAAAGACTGTCTATCCAGGCTGATATTTTCTAGTGAAGAAACAACTTTTGCCAGTGCTTAGAAGACAGGAGCATGTTGCCAATTTCATACATACAGGGGATGCAGTCCAGTTTCTGTATGAACCACTCAAGTTAATGCTGCTCTAGTGTCATGTGATGCCCAGAAAACAATGAATAAATTAATAAAATTAATAAGAAATAATAGAATCTGTATCTACTTAAGCAGACCCACTGAAATTAATGGGCATGGTAACTTAGGGCTATTAATGTCAATGGGTCTAACTCTGAGTAGAATTTTGTTGGATGCCTCACTAGAAATCTGCAGCCAAAGAGATGGCAGTTTATTTTGAATCAATGTATGAAACTGAGAACTCCTCTCCCCTCCTTCATATAGCTCCACCCATCCTGACAGGATATTAAGGTTTTGTTTTCTAAAAGCCCTCTTGGCTGGTCGCCCAACCCTCAGATTCCCAAGCATCCACTAGAGATGGGGGAGAAATTCAATTCCTCTTGCATTTAAAGGGAAACTGAGCAAATCCACATTTTCTGGAACAATATGCAAAATGATACACAATTATCCTTTGAAATTATCACTTATCCAAATTTTGCAATGCAGTTCTCCAGCCGTGCAATATGTTCAAAAATGTACAGCTCTACCTCCTCTCCTTTGCATAGGAGCCCTGTATTAGTGATATAAAACTTACCAGCATGGGATGAAGGCTTGCTGTAAATCCAGCGTTAGGACTCCCTGTACCAGCATTACAAACTAGACATGGCTGCTTGTTCCTCTTGTTTTATGACATTAAAATACTTACAGCAGTCCAAATTAAGTGATTACATATATGATCCAAACATATCCCTGAGTGGACAGGAATTGAAACTTGGGAGAGCACCCTAAAAAAATCACAATGCAGGGTGTTCAGGTGTGTAAGTGTTGCTTCTGACTTACCCAATTGCAAAGAAATGGTTTTTTAAAAAAATGTGTATGCAGAGTTAGGATGGCCTCAACGATGCAGTTTTAAAAAGGTGGCTCTTGTTTTTTACTTTGGCTTTTGACAGTCTGTGAACATTTTTCTTTTCTCTTTCATCCTGTTCCCTTTTTCTCGTCATCAGGATGACTAAAGGGCTAAAGTTTTAGTGGAAGAGTGCATGAATAAGAATGAGAAGTATACATGGCACTTCAAAAATTACTTCCTAAGATGCTTTTCTAAGGCTAGAAGGCTGACCTTTAGCCATCAAAGACTTCTAAAAGGACTAAAGTAAACATTTAATGGAAGTGGAGCAATAATGGGGCATCATTCCAATAAGTACGCTGTGCTCCTCTACAGCTAGTTTTACAGTAATGCTGTTACTTAAGTATTTATAGGTTTCTCAAACAGCTAAGAAGAGGGAAAAGGTGCATTTAAGGGAACTGGCTAGTCAGCAACAGAGAAAATATACTATAGTTTACAATAAAACAAAATGAAGCACAGAGATGTTTCCCCCCCTGTGGCATATTCTCCATACACATTCCTCTTTGCTCTTAAAAGCCATGACCCAGAGAGCTGTGAGTGAGGGGAAAATAACCTCATAGAATCACAGAATTGTAGAGTTGGAAGGGACCCCAAGGATCATCTAGTCCAACCCCCTGCAATGCAGGAATGTGCGGCTGTCCCGTATGGGGCTCGAACCTGCAACCTTTGTGTTATCAGCATCACGCTGTAACCAACTATCACTACAAGGTGTAGTGATGGCCACTAGGTTAGATGGCTTTTTAAAAAGCTACACAGGTTTATGGAGAGTAAGTCTGTCCACAACTATTAGCAATGCCAGCTACATGGTGCCTCTAAGTGCAGAGGCCGTACCGGTATACCTCTGAAAACAAAATGCTGGTGTGGTAAATATTTGAAGTGCAGGAATTCATCACGATGGCAGCTACAGCCACACCCCATACACATACATAATATGTAATATACACACATACAGTAAGCCTTTGACTTGCATATATTTAACTTGTGCATTCAATTTTACATGCTTGTTGTGTATAGTTTTTTCTTGTTTCCTTATGAAGCCAAACTCTATTACGTTATTTTTCAGCCTTTGTATCTTCATCTGGATTCTATACACTGCATCCTGGATTCATCTCTCAACTCTTCTCTGAGCTCTTCCTCTGGTCCTCTACTTGGATAGTTAGCTATAATCTTTTTGTTCCTCTTTCTTTACTTAACCTTTAGAATAAATTGCTGGTTGAAATTCTAGGTGGTAAATCAAAGTAGACTCAAATAACAGTTAAGATTGCTGCTAGGTTTTCATACCATAATAATTGTTCGTAATAGTCACTTATCTGATATTTCACATTTTTTTTTAGAGTTAAGTTAAAAGCTAAATTGTAGTTAATCTCAATATTAAGCAATATGATCTTTGCAGAGAACAGCTAACAGCTATTCCATCTTGTGCCTTAATATTGCATATTCATATCCTGTTTGTCATTGTAATCAGTATATTTTATATTTGCCTGCACATAGTGTTCCTTATACTTTTCCTTCTCCAATGTTCATTTATGTATAATGCACCTTTAATTTTCCTCTAACATTCTTTGTGGACTATAGTTGCACCTTTCATAACTGAAGTGCATTCACTGCTTTTGTGCTAATGCATGTAAAATTCATTTTTCAAACTGATTTCAGCTACTGGTCATCTCTGGTCACAACCTTCTTCCCCGCTGGAACAAATTAAGGACCTCATTTTCATGTACCACTCCAGGAGGGGGGGGACACACACCAGGCCAATATTGCCTTACTGCCCCTTGGTGGGTTTTCGTGAGGGACTTGACCAGTTACTGTGGGAAGCAGAATAGACCTTTGGTCCAATCTAGCAGAACCTTTCTTAGGTTATAAATGCATAAGCACAAACACTAGCATGAGAAAACCATGTCAGTTTGACAGAAGAGATCCATTTGCCACATTAGGAATAATGAAAAATGTGAAAGGAACCAAAACTTACTTTCAGGAGGAAGGCCAACTAGGGCCTCTGACATTAGGAAGAAGTGTATATCTGAAGAACACTAAAACTCTCTACTCAAGCTATGGATATTTCTGCCATCTGTTAAGATAAATAAAGTAGTCTTCCTAACCAACATTTGAGGACTCTCTTTTAGATCTTCTCCCTCTTTGGTGTTATCTGATGCTTTTCCTCCTGCCTATTTTTGAATGCTTTATATGAATACTGCATTACCCAGTCCTGAATAGAGATTAGTTGCTGGTTATGCCCTCCTGTATATCTCTAGTCAGGGACGCGGGTGGTGCTGTGGGTTAAACCACAGAGCCTAGGACTTGCCAATCAGAAGGTTGGCGGTTTGAATCCCCGCGACGGGGTGAGCTCCCGTTGTTCAGTTCCTGCTCCTGCCAACCTAGCAGTACAAAAGCACATCAAAGTGCAAGTAGATAAATACCGGTAAGTACCACTCCGGTGGAAAGGTAATCGGCGTTTCCATGCGCTGCTCTGGTTCACCAGAAGCAGCTTAGTCTTGCTGGCCACATGACCCAGAAGCTGTATGCCGGGTCCCTCGACCAATAAAGCGAGGTGAGCGCTGCAACTAGACCTAATGGTCAGGGGTCCCTTTACCTTTATATGTCTAGTCAGAATTCCCATTAACTGCAATGGGACCCACTTTCACATAGGCGTGTATAGAATTGAAACCCCTCTGTAATTTGGTTTTCAGCAGAACCTAAACTAGGAGCTCAGATTATGCAGAGAAGTGCATATGAGGAGCTTTAGAACGGCACATCATTTAGCCAGACACACAACTCAGTTTCTTTAGGGCAACCCATGCAGTGGGGGTTTTCAGTAATTATTTTTCCAACAACAGACTCCTATAGCATATCAGAAACCTTTTGCCTTGTAGCACAGAGGTTTGCTGTTCAAGAAGTTTGGCAGACAGTTGGGTCCTGACTTTTAATTTAGTATTATCATAATACCTTGTTGATACTTCAGAAGTTCATAGGATTTAATTCCTTTGTATGATACATCAACAGCTTCATTATGAGGGGTAGGGATGTCGTTTAATATTTAGGATCACCTACTATAAGATTTGTAAAAGAAAGAAAAAGGGATTGTGCAATACAGGTTTAAAGGAATTTAGTAAATAGAATGCAGCTCTTCTGCCCAGTTCCATCGCTAGAACATTGGTACAATTCCATCTATTTCATCAGAGTTGTGCCAACATACACTGGTGATTAATTTCACTACTTACCCCGCTGAAAGCTGCAATGCTTCATTTTTTGTACATTAATAATACGCTTGTCATTAGGCCTATTTTACAAAATATATTTTCATTGTTAATATACATTCAAAGTTTTGAAGTACCATGTGCGGTGGCTCTACTTAAGCCAATGGCAGGAATGGAAAGATTTGCCATTTCCTTTTCTAGAGCCAGAATGTCACTACTCTATTTTCTAGTCTATTTTCATACTGCTCTACCACATTACCTGGAAAAACAATAGAAAATATTTTCTCAGGGTGGTTCACACTAATAGATATGAGTTTTAAAATAACTCCTGTTTCAGATACTGTATTCATATGTAGCCACAAGCCACCACAGGAGAAATTTGGACACAATCACTCTCTGACTCTATCAGTAGCGATTCTAGACTAGATAGACCAGCTCTGCATGTATAGTAGTGACTGAGGTTATTGTTACAGGCTTCACTTATTTTAAGTAGGCAGTCATCTGGAACTGATAACTGATCACTGATTGATGGGTTTGCAGCCTGGCTCTGTGCAGCAGACAAAACTTCTAAAACAGAACAATTCACAGTACAAAGCTAAAAAGCTCTGCAGCTAAACATCTTAAGCTAGCAGCAGGGGAAAGGTCTTTATTTTGACTGTTCATCTGTTCTTTCACAAAACTATCTTAAGGGAAGGGGGGATAATTAATCTAAAATTTTCATTTTGTGAATTGAAAATATCCTTTTTTTTCATGTCAGCACTACTATTTGTTAGCCAGTTATTCATTATCTGATGTAGATGAGAATGAGTGTTGCTAATGTCACTCCCAGAGTAGAATTATCAAGTTTGCTGCATAAGCTTATCCCTTATCGAAGAGTATGTTTCCGTCTCCCTCAACAGGGAAGAGATAGGTTCCAGCTTAACAGGGTCATCCAGCCCCAGAGAAACATTTTTTAAATCTAATTGATTTCAGAAGGCAACTTAAGCACACATATACCTGCTTGCATTTCAGTGTTGGGTGGATCATGCTCAGCCACTGTACTGTACATGTTATTTTCCTTTTGTGCATGTCATGATTTCTTTGTACATCAGAATGGGACTTTATGAGTGCTAATCACATAGGTTTGGGCAAAAGGAAGAGAGAGAACCCACCTGTGGGCTACCTCTGGATGCTTCCGGACTGACACTATTTTCAGGTGGGATTCAATCTCATACCAGCAAATTCAGATTGTGCCATTATAATTGATTGGGCAGTCTTGCACCACATGCATAAGGCAAGTAGAATATGTGTTGTATCTTTCCACTCCTTACACAGCTTGCAGGCTGGGAAGAGGGCAGCTGAACAGGCAGCAACAGAAAGGAGGTGGAGGAGCAGAGCCAGGAACCTCAGAGGATTAGCAGTGGGCCACCTGCAAGGCTGTGGGCTTTGACAGGTGCTGACAATGTTAGCCCTGGGTCCCCACCATGGACACCTTCAAGATAAGGCTCCTAGCCTAGCTTTCTCTCTGACATGCTAGAATGTGTTTTGCAGGTTGTCTTTGTTTAGAATTTCCCCAAATGAAAAAAATAATAATAAAGTGCTACGGTCCTGGTAAGGTTGTACTATGGGCATTTTCAGACCCTGTAGATCAGCTCAGATATATAATGAAACAGGGAATGATCTGAAGAAGGTTTAGGTTGTTCTAGTGCTGAAGTCAAGCAGGTGTGGTATTGAGTCGTATCTGAATGAAAACCCCATAGATTGAAATGCATACCGGTATATCTGATCTCCTAACTTGAGGCAGTGCAGTCAAGGGAAGCAAAAATGTCGCTTATGGGTTGCTTTTACTAGTACAGTATTTTAGTTCAGTTATTAGTCTGTTTAAACTATTTGGCTGCTTTTTAAAATGCAGATTTATTTACCATGCTGTTTGCATGACTCCCAAATTATTAGGTACGAAAAATATAAACAAGGAATTGGCCTGGTGAAACTCCTTCTGAGAGCAGTTACCTACTCATGGCCTACCAGTGTGAAATGTGCTGTCTATTTTAGTTTAAATTAGTTCCTGCCTTATAGTTATATCCCTTAAATTAATTTCACATAGCTAATTTCTTCATGCTCATTTGATGCACTGGTCTTCAACTGGTGTGTCAGAACCTAGTGGTGGGTCATGGCTGATCCAGGGTGGGTTGCAACAGGAGTACTACCACTATTCACATATATGGTAAACGGTTAAGAAACAGGTCCCCAAATGTACCTTGGAGTTAAAAGTGGGTCCTGTGTCTGAAAAGGTTGCTGACTACTGACCTAGAGTGTGGCTGTTGTTGCAATGACCATTGTAAGGCTTTTAAACAGGCAGGTCCTGGGTCTAGATGTATGTGTGAGCCTATTCAAGTCATATCAGACAATGAGATCAATAATGATTGAAAAAACAGCTGATTCTTCACAGTTAAGGAGATTAGAGCTATAGTAATTCATGGATTACAGACAGCCAAGCATTTCAGAAGCATGTGCAGCAGTATAAAATGGGAGATTATCCCAGTTTGCCTACTTCCCGAGGATATTTTCATGCTTTCACAAACATTTTATTGGGGGAAAGGATATTTCAAAGAGAAGCCAATTCATTTTCAGGAGCTGTTACAAACAAGATCAGCAACAAATAGAGAGCACAGTCCAGACGGTTACACACTTTTAAGTGCTTAAGTCTTTCCCGTTGAAGTAAATGGGACTTCAGAGGGAGAGATTTACGCACTTAAGTAAAAGTGCCCAACTTTGGCTGGACCCCTAAATTCTCCTGAAGTATACACAGAATTGTTTCCTTCAATGAGACTGGAATTTTTGTGAATGTTCACTGAAAGAGTCCAATATGTATTAGAATTATGGATGCACACACATTTTAATGTTTTCAAAGCCCTAAATGGCTTGTTTATTATTGAGTACACGCATTTGCAAGCCAATTTTCTTCCATTATAAAACTGAAGGTGGCACAGAGGAGGTTCCTAGGTGGCCTTCCATCCAGGCACAAATAATACCTGCATGGTTTAAAGAAGGTGACTTCATTATGTGCTCTCAGACTATGACCTGGAGAACTTAAAGCTAGGATACCTCCAAGCAACCTCTTTCCTCTTGCCGCTGAATACTTTGGTTTCCTCGGCACTCATGGCCACATTACTGTTAACCACCAACTCCCCTGATTTATCATTGGGTCATCCACCCCACTCACAAAAGAAGATGCAGATATGCATATGACACAAATCACACACAAATTTCATGCAAATTTGTGTCCCTCTTTTTAGCATATGGGACAGAAGACCCAATTGATGTACAGTGTACTGGACCCACAAAACCCTCAATCCCATGACTGCTTAATTTGCTCAAGAACCTTTAGTGAGGACCTTTGTCAAAAGCTTTTTGAAAGTTCAGCTAAACATCACCATTATCCATGTGCATGTTAACACTCTCAGATAAACTCTACAAATTTAGTGAGACAGGACCTTTGCAGAAGACTCGCTGATTATTCTTCAGCAAGACTTGTCCTTCTGCATCCTGGATAATATAACTTTAATAATGCTTTCCACTAATTTACCAGGAACAGCCATTAAGCTAACTGGTCTGCAAAACAAATTATGCTCCTGGGCACTCACACATATCAGGAAGAAAAGTGTGCATCCAAAGAACATCAGTCCTCTTTCTATGTATGCAATTGCTGTGATAACAGGGCTTTGCAGTCTTGGGAATTACTTGAACCAGTTTGGAAGAGGATTCTGGCCATCATCCTAAACTCACCTACTTAAAAGTCCCATGAAAATAAATGCTAAATCAATGTAGAAATCAATACGACATTCACAAGTAAGTGTATTTACAAATGTAGTCTCTGTGTCAATGTTCATCAAAGAGCAAGGCAGGCCTGCCCATTTATTTAGCTTCTATACTAAATAAATTGCAAGGTTTAAGCCCAGGTCTGTCAAAATGCTGGGGAACTGTAAGATGGCCTTTGGAAAGTTACCTGTGGGTGGATATATTTGAAAAGATTAATCTGAACTTGCATTTGTTTGATGACAACCATGTAAGCATTTGTTTTTAATCCTACTTCAATTTGCCTTTGAGAACACAGTGTTATTTATGGTTAAAATATATGTGTTGTTTTCAAACATGCATTCAAAATAAATTTTAAAGCAAGATAAAAACAAACCAATGCAGTGATGGCACCAGAAAATTGCAGTGACACAGGAAATGAAAATTTAAATTTCTGAGGTAGTGAGCTTTGTCCCAAATGTTCAATTTCTGAAAGAGAAACAACAGTATATTTCACATTAATAGGCAGCCATTAAGAACTCTCTGATATGTGGATTTCTGCACACTGGGTAGATCCCTAAGCCACCTTGCTTCCCCCTCCCACCCCAAGGCTTTCAATTCTTAAAACAAGTAAACAAACTTATGCCCAAACAACCTTGCAACTTCTAAAAGTATCACCACAGATATCTTTGCACTTTTTCGTGACAAAGGCTACAGAATGCGTGAAGCTGGTTTTGGCAGGAATGATGTCCCTCATGCTGTGATCCCCCCTCTTTTGTTGGTTGCCCCAGGCATCAGGGTATGGTGGCTGGTATGGACCAGAAAAACAGATACCTTGGTGGTGAGGGCAGTAGTGATGAAAGGGAGAAGGAAACCAGATGTATTTTCTGCTGTTTGGTGGCCATTTATTACATATGGCAATACATCAGCACAAATTTGGATGTCATGATTATATTTCTGCTCTGAACTTTGTCCTTCAATATTTCAATCTCTTCCGGCTAATTAAAATAGTGGCATTACCCTGATAATATACTATGTCAAGACCCTGCAAGAACTATACAGAAAATGAAAGAAAAAGGCAACAGTGACTAAACATAAGAATGAATATGCTTACTTACCAGGCTTCAGGTTTGTTTGTTTTTGTCTTTCTTGTTATATTCAATTTCTATTTTGTGCCTATATACAATAAGTATACAGTGGAACCTCGGTTGTTGAATGCTTCGGAAGCCGAGCAATTCAGAATCTGAACGCTGACAACCCAGAAGTGAATGCTTCCATTTTCAAACACGCCTTGGAAGTTGAGCGGCTTCCGAGGTGCGTTTCTCCATTTTTTAAAAGGAATTTGCTGACTGGCAATTGCGCCTCAGTTGTCAAACATTTCGGAAGTTGAACCATCTTCTGGAACAGATTGCATTCGACAACCAAGGTTCCACTGTATCATTGAAAAATAATTTTAATAAAAAAAATTAAAAGAGTTATTCTGGCCCTAAAATATCCTTCTGAACATGGTATTGTCACCAACTGGAATGACATAGAAAATAGCTGGCACCACACCTTCTACGATAAG
>NC_138543.1:35529160-35556660 GCF_964234715.1 Podarcis melisellensis
GTAAAGGGACCCCTGATCATTAGGTCCAGTCACGGAAGACCCTGCGGTTGCGGCGCTCATCTTGCTTTATCAGCCAAGGGAGCCGGCATACAGCTTCCGGGTCATGTGGCCAGCATGACTAAGCCGCTTCTAGTGAACCAGAGCAGTGCATGGAAACACCGTTTACCTTCCCACCGGAGCGGTACCTATTTATGTATTTCGTGCTTTCAAACTGCTAGGTTGGCAGGAGCAGGGACCGAGCAACGGGAGCTCACCCTGTTGCGGGGATTCGAACCGCCGACCTTCTGATCGGCAAGCCCTGGGCTCTGTGGTTTAACCCACAGCGCCACCTGCTTTACTCTGCCACAAACCAACTAAGGGGTCTTATGCAAGCTATTCTTTCTTATGCTTAGGCTGTAATCTTAACTTTACTTAACTGAGAGTAAGCCCCATTGAATTGTATAGGATTGACCTGTGAGTATACTTCATTAGGACTGCACCATTAGCTGAGCTTATTCCCCAGTGTATGTCTTCAGAATTGCAGACTTGGAGTATCCAAAGCACTTCACATATACAGTAGATTCCAATTGGATAATACACAATATGCTTTGAATACTCTCAGGCTGTGGTTCTCAAGACATGAGGGATTAAGTGCTCCATTGAAAACTATTGGACTTAACTTCTAAGTAAACAGACATAGAATTGTGTGGTAAAGCACTATGTGCATCTCAGGCTGGCCCAAAGGACTTTGCAACCTGTAGTGGAACGACAAATTGCTCCCTTTCTCCCCAAGGTATCTAGTACCCAACGCCAGACAAGTATTTTCAAAAGCTGAGAGAAAATTCCACAGATGCCCAGCACTAGCAATAAAAATGCAGTAATAATAATTAACCACCCCTTCATGACACCCAAAATCAACTGTCTGAGATGGCCACCTCACTTTGCCAAGTGGTAAAGCTTGCTGCTTGCCCTATAGATAAATTCTAAGTAGCACCAGTGGTGGTGTTAGTCTCTAGCTGTAAGTCTGCCAAGGACAATGGCTCCTCGTCCATCTTAACAACCTTTACCAAGATGAGCTGCTTAGAATATCTGCAATGTAGATGTGAATTATGTTCTTCGGGGGGGGGTTAAGGTCTACCCTGTCTGTTATTCCTTTGCCGTATTCTAATTACCCCTTTAGAAGTATTTACAAATATGGAATGGTTTATAAATGTGTGTGTCATTTGTGTGTAGGAGTCACTTTAATCTTCTGTGTATCACTCCAATTTTAGTGTGATGCCAAAACAAGCACCTCTTTTGGGATTATTTCTTAAGTGTTTGCTCTGCACACCACACATTTGTGTGCACACTCCTGCTTGCTCTGCATCCAGTGTGTTCCTGCCACTGGTTTTTGAATTGTTGTACACACAGCTTTAGCCACAGTCCATATCTATCCCGTCCTTTCTTAGGAAATGTTGTTTTGATATGTGTTTCTACAACTGAGAAAAAGAACAAGCTAGCAGATTTTTAATATGGCAATGTGTACACGGCCATCATCTCAGTACTAAGGTATGCCAGTGTTATTAATAACCTATTTACATAAAGTTTCCTGAAGCAAGGAATAGTGGTCAACATAATACCTGATCCACCAGGCATTTAAACATTGATACAACCAGTGTCTCTATTAACAACCTCCTATTTTTTCTTGCCTGGGACTTCAAAAACAAGGAGAACATGTGACTGGATCACATATTGTGTAAGCCTGGCCTAAAGTCACCCAGTATATTCATGGCAGATCTGATATTTGAAATGGGAATTTCCAGATCAGAGCTCTTGATCTTAATCACCATAATCTCTCTCATATTTGTCCTCAAAGTTATAATACTGTGAATACTGTTGTTTCTGTATGACCAGGTCTAAGAGCATCCCTCTTATTTGCTAAACTAAACTTGTACTATGCTGCTAAAAGTGATATTTCAAATGTACTTGAAGTATTGGAAATCTTTTAACTTTATAAATTCTTTATAAAATTTATAAAGTTATAAATAACTTTGATTTATGGTCACCAATCTAAGCAATACCCGTTATTATTCATCATTTCATGTATATAGTAATTTTGGCATACATACTTTGACACAATTTTGTTGATATATCCAGAAACGTTTATCTCATTGTTTATAGTTGATTTTAAATTTTATGTAATTGTTGCATGTCATAAAGTCTAATGTAAACAAAGCTAGATCTCAATGCAACCATGTTAAATAGTTTTTATTAATTTTCATTTAAAAACTATGTTTAAAAAAATAGAGTGCCATGGGTCATGCCAGTAGAGTGTATAACTCTTAGAGGAAACAAATCAGGGAGTGTAGTGTAGGATTGTCACTGGATGGTAGAAATAGGGTGAGAAATAGAATTTGGTTTGGGACAGTAAGCAAAGTGATGCTAGGTTGGTCAATGAAACCATTCCTAGAATCATAGATTTTAGAGGGAGGCCTACTCTCTCACTACAGTATAGGACCCCAACCTAAGGCCTGCCAAGGGATGTGACCTTACTCTCCTCATTTAGGCTCTGTTACATTTTTCTGCACTTATTATTATATAGCCCTATAGTGTACATAGTGCTTTACAAAGACAACAATCACCATTTTCATGAGCTGGGAACAGAAGGTAGATATTGGCAGCCTTTGCCAAACTGGGGTCCTCCAAATCTTTTGGACCATAACTCCCATCAGCCCCAGCTCAGCACCCATACTATGTTAACTGTAAATTAACTTTGCCCTAATAGAGCAGCCCTCTAGCCCACATTACATTAAAATAAGACTTCAGTTACTCATATATAACAGGTACCCCAGTTAACTTTTGTGAATTAATCACCTGAATTACCATGCAACCAAGGGGTAAAAACAATGTGTATGCAAAACCTTCTGAAGCCCTTTTTACCAGACATCAAACAGCTACTATTCTAATTTTCTGATTTGTTTTTTAAAAACAAGAACCATAAACACGCTGGTCATTTTGGAACAATAGCTAAAAATCACAGAGCCATTACTGTCCATTAAAATCCTGTTTACAGTTCAATGGAGGTTCATATGGATTGCCCATCCTTCATAGAGGGAAGGAAGGGGTGGGTGGGAAGAGATTTATAATCTTCTAAGGGTCTCTAAACCCTTTCCAGTCTTTGACAGCCTTAAGGCTGGGTGCACAAATTGTGGGAAAGGGAGGAGGGAAATCATATTTAATTGTGGGAATGGGGATTAAATAAGTAGCTGTTGGATGCCCTGATTTCTATTTGATCAATAAATCATCAAGTGTCTTAAGTGCTGTATTCACTATTAAATTAAATGAAAAATACTTTAACCTGCCTCCCTTGTGTCAGCAGATAAAGCTAATAATATTTTTCGGTTATATTTCAATTTAGGTATTTAAGTGCATCAAACACCATGGGACATTTTTTTTCCTTGGAATAAATAGAAAATGGCCTTCAAGTTTAAATGTGGAAAAAATATTTTCTAGTGAAGAGAGCTGTTTAAATAGAGTATGTACATGGGTTAATATATTTAAATGGTACATTAACAGGCAGGCAACCCAACGTGTTTACACTTAAAAGGAAATTTCAGAGGGAGGTGATGCTGCTGAGCTTTGTATGGCACAAGCAGCGCTTTTCAGTTAGGAGTCTCAGCGCTCAGAGCTACACTTTAAGTAACCTTTTCTCTAAATGTTTACCCTTTCCTTTTGTTTTCACCTCTAAATTAAGTTTACTTTTAACTCTTTCTTCTCAAGCGTTCCATTCCTCCAGGCTTCTCTTATCCTGACAGACCAAGGGCGAGTAAATCTATCTAAGTGTCATCTCTCAGGGGCTTACACTACAAATACTATTCTCTTTCTCCCCCCGCCTTTTTCAGATGATCAATATCCCTGCCCCCCAGCACGAGGAAAAAACTCGCGCGCGTATCTTCTAACGTGTATACGCATTAGCACTTAGGGACGCACATCTGGGTCATGTGGTCACTTTATCTATTTTTCATAGGACTTTTCCTACATTGCAGGAGGGTGTGTACTTGCGTGTGAAAAAAAATATTAGATGAGGCTTTCAATTCTTAGGGGGATCCGGTCAAACTCACCGGCATTTTTATAAGCGTATACTCGGTAGGAGGCCAAACAAATAAACATAAAAATGAGTTTCAACATGTTTTGGGGCCTCACAGATCCCAGGGAGGAAAGCGAGAGCCGAATCGTTTTAGAGTGATGTCAACTTTCCCCTAATTTTAATGCCGATCTGCTTTTATATGTAAGAGATCTCGCTCGCCTTCTTTCCCCTCTAGCGGTAATAACCTGACGCTGCCCTAAAATCGCGATCGAATGATATCGGTGAGGTTTAATTGCCAACTTAGCATCTCCGTCACACCTCCCAGCCCATTAGACGCTGCAGCCTCACCTGGTTCTACGGGCGAGCTCAGCGGCCTCGACGGCCAGAGCCTGATTATACAGCCAAGCTGCTAATTTAGCGAACCGCCCTTTCGAGGGAGGCCTTGATGGACGCCACACGCCGGAATCAGGCGCGCGCTCCGAGGAGGGGCCGGCGTGGCGCCGCTGCTCCCCGCCCGCCCGCCGCCGCCTCCCTGCAGAATGAGAAGCGGGGAATTAGCCGAGGTGTGGGCAGGCAGGGAGCCGAGCAATTAGCGCCGAGCGGCCGCCGGGGGGACAGCAGGGGAGGCGCCCGGGCCGCACTCTGCTGCAAAGGGCAAGGCGGCGGCCGGCCAGGCTCTGCGCCAGAACGGCAGCCGCGGCGCCTGGCCTCCCGGACCCTCTGCCCTCTGTCGGGAGGGCGGCGTAAAGCCGAGGCCGAGCAAGACTAGCAGCAGCAGCAGCAAGCCGGCGGGTGACGTGTTTCCCACCCCGGCAAGACTCTAAAATAGCAGGCGCGGGGAAACCCTGAGAGGCAGAGGCCTTTAACCCTTCGCTCCCAGGGCGCTGGAAGAAAAGGCTTTCATCTGGGAGAGCGGGAGCTTCCCCTGCCCCCCCCCAGCAAATATCTGGCGCAGGGTGGCGAGAGGGAAAGGTTAAAGCCCCACCCTCCCTTTCAAGGGTTCTGACCCGGGTGAGGGGGATCCCTGCGACTTTCTTCTTTAACCTTTAAGAAGCCGTCAGCAGACATGGCAGCTGCTAGTTTGTCATAGAATCATAGCATTGTAGAATAGGAAGGGACCCAGAGGGTCATCTAGTCCAACCCCCTGCAATGATGGAATCTCTTCCCCCCCCCCCGCCCCTTGACCCACACCACCTAGAGTTGAGTATAGAACGAGATATCCGAATCCCAGACACACCAGCAGTTCTTTGGGGCAGATTAATGTATATGATGTCTATAATCTACGAACTGCACACTTACACCCCCCCACACACACATGACATGTAACTGTGATGATATGTGTGGGAATGTTTGTTATATTCTGATAAATATTGAATGTGCAAAGACCCCACAGATGGTCATCCATGTATTATGGTGTCCCTAATATGCAATGTACAAGTGTGTGTTCTGAATCTGTACAGAATCTTATAGTGCACACATGCAGTAAACGAATATACAGTGCTTAATTCAGGCATTTTTGCATTCCAGGCCACTTTATGTCTCTCATGAAGCAGACTATAGACCACAAGAGCTCAGGCCCCAATCAATCTTCCAAGTGTCACAATAATTTTGCTAGCTTTTGCTGCAACAAGCCAATGTGGCTAATCTTCGGCAGTATGTGTGATGGGTGCCTATTATCATGCAATAACTACTGTATGTGCAAAATTTGATGTGTGTACAACAGAGAAATGCATACTTCATGCATGCATGATACTGGCATGCAGTCTATGCATGGGTGTATCTATAAACACATGTATTACATGTGGTCAATATGCATATTATATATATGCATTATGTACTATGTATAAAATAGAGAGCACACTATATAATATATTGATTGATTGATTGATTGATTGATTGATCCTGCCTATGAACTCAGAACAGGACTTCTTATCCCACCAGCACTGGGAAGTCCAAGATCAATAGGGAAGATGGTGATTTGCCCAATGCAATATGCACATTTGAGGGCTGTGAGGGATTAGTATCCTGGATGTGAATCCACATTCCATCCACTAAGGCTACTCTGGCATTGTGTATGTGCATTTATATGAGCCATTAATATAACAGATGTTCATATTACATACATATATAACAGTTTGCATAATTCCATTTTGGTGTGTCCATGTGTGTAGCATCAGCATCTGTATCACGCAAATAACCCCAGCCTGTGCATGTAATGCGTTTAGTCGAACAGATGTTGATATGCAACTTGCCCGCTTATTCCAGGTGGGTAATCAAGGAGCCCTCTCCAATGTACCAGCAAACCCTTTATGCAAGTGGCTCTCCTTGTATGTCTGTTGCAGATAAAGATACATTAATGGGCCAGGCACCCATTATTATTGTATAGGCAGGCACAAATAATGGGGAATGTGCACACATGACCATAGAGCATTGTTAATGATGTACACCAGCGATCTAAGATATACTTCATATCCATTTCAGTTTGTAGATAATTTTGCTACGTTACCCTCCCGTTTTTGTTTGTGGTGTGTGTGTGTGTGTGTGTTCGTTCTCCGGGTGCCTCACTCTTCCTTCCGGACTGTAATCACAAGGGTAAATATTGGTCGGGAGGCAATATAGGTTTATGGCCCAAATGTGTGTGTAAACGCTTGAATCTAGGACTAACCTATATTTATTTGGTGCTCCGGGCAGCCAGTGGAAGCTGGAGGTGCGCATCTTTGCAACACAAAAGACCATGGAGCAAGCGGGTGTCTCCCCGCCCCCCCGCCCCTCCCCCTCGCTGGGCACAATGGCGAAGGAATCGCAGGACCGGCGCAAATGCACTTCGCCAAGCGCTTTCCCTGGGAGTTGCTTTGGGCATTTCTTGGAGCCTTTGGCAGCGGACCACTTTTCGGGGGGAGAGTGGGGGGTTATAGATTTCTCCCGAGCACCCGCCCTCCTTCTCCTCGCCGTCCTATATTTCTATATTCATCTGATGGGCGATGGTGGCGTTATTAATTGTAGCCGCGCCTTTGCTTGCTCTTTGCGAGAGCAGCGCTCTAAATTGGCTCTAATAAATATTAGCCGCTAGATTAGGCGAGGTGAAGCTGGCGCGGCGCTCCATTTTCGACCTGTAGCCTCTGCAAAGCCGCCAGTTCTGCGCCAGATTAGCCCCATCCATCCAGTGTCAATGGTTGTCTTGTTGAGAAAATCAGTGAGTAAACACGGCTGACAGAGAGGGGGCTCAGCTGATTACTCATACAAATAGACTGCAAACTCCTCCAGGAGAAGCTGTTTCCAGAGATGGGTTTCTCGCATTGACAGCGCGCCTTCTCCCAGGATCGTGTGTCCTGCTGTTCCCACTTTGTCCTCCATCAATCACACAATTGTGTCCGGGATGTTTTATAGAGTCACTTAATATCCCTGCCTTCATCTCTATTCACTTAGAGAATGATCTGCCATAAGGGGGAAAGGCTTTTCTTCTCTCTCTCTCTCTCTCTCTCTCTCTCTCTCTCTCTCTCTCTCTCTCTCTCTCTCTCTCTCTCTCTTTCTTCCCCCCACAGACAAACCCGGGCCACAATAGCTCTGGTGGGGGAAACGCAGCCAATCGGGGGAAGCCGGGAAAATCTTGCCCGGCTTTCTGATGCAAATATATCAAACCATCCATGAGATATTTCAATTCCAGCCAACCCTGTGGTTTACATGTCGCCCGCTATTTCTTTATTGTCTGGTGTTATTACATTACCTCCAGCTTCTCATAATCACCTGGGGTAAGAAAAACAAAATTGGGGGGGGGGAGGAGGAGAAAAGATTACTGGTTGAGAAGGGAAATGCTAAAGCTACATTGCACCTTCACACACACACAAATAGCATGAAATATACAGAGAGAATCTGATCTGTTATTACCATCCATTAGCATCCCAGTTTGGGTTTTAAGTTGTTTAACTGACTCGAATTTAACTGGTTAATGGTTCAATTAGTCGCTTGATTTGAGAATCTCAATAGTGGGGCAAGTGGAAGGTATAAAAAGAAGCGGAGAGTTTCTCTCGCCTAAATGAGGCAAGCGAATAATGCATGGCTTGCGAGGAATCACCTTCAGCGCATTTCTCGAAACCAGAGGTGAAGTCAGCCTGACAACGGTGCCACCAACATCGTACTCGTCCGATTAAAAGTCGCTTTTGAAGATTGCTTCCTTAAGCACGCTTAGCTGAAAGGAGGCTTCCTTGAAATCAATTGGACTGGCTTGAAAGTTTGGTGTTGGGTGTGTGCTGCTTTTTCCTTTTTGTTAATTTGTGGCTGTCAATGGATTCCTTACTCCCAGTCACTTAGTAAAAAGGACCCCAACACACAATTCCAAAGTAAATTCCGATTAGGTGCATCGGGCTTGTTTACAAGTAAATCTATTAAGAATCAGGTCTTTAAAGTTACATAACAGTAACTGGCATAATTTATGGAATGGGCTTGGGTAACTCCAGTTACAGCGCTCTCATCAGTCTTTTAAACATTTGACAGCAGCCCAAGACCAAAAGACCTGGTTTAACTGGATTAGTGGACGCAGTAAGTGAAGTTCAACATCAAAATATAAAAAGTTTCAGATAGACTGTACTGTAAAATTGCGACGGGTCCCATAATCCAGTTAAAACAATGCACTTAGTATAATGATAGTATAGTAGTTTCCATGAGTGCGCATTTTCTTCGCAACTGCTTTGTCCCTGTCCTGTTCTTACTGCCATATTGAAATAAGCATCACCATCACGTTTCCCTTGTAACTAGAATGGCCAGCCGGTCTAAGACGGCCTTGAATGCTGGAGAATGTTAAAGACAAGCGAAGGAGTTACAAGGTATTACTGTTGAAGTGCCTCATCTGCAAATTAGATTGCTACACAATTAATCAGAAAGTTAATTAATGAGCAAGTTACTAATTAGGACAATTTAAAACCGATGTTTATAGAGTCTTACTTTAAAAAAAATAAAAATACCAGCCAGCTAATTGGCCCATACCTTGGTTTCATAACTCATCACCAAGGTTATAATGCTACAGATGTTTTGTTTATTATGTAACACAAGGCAATTATGTCAGTATTATATTGGGCGCATCGTGAATCAATCTTGGAAATTTTGTTATCACTTTAAAGGCTGATATTTCTTAAAATAATAGAGAGAGGAGTATAACTAGGGAGGAGGTGGTTATTTTTCGTCACTCTCTCCAGAGACCCGACAAAGCCTGAATCTTTACCTGCTACAGCTTCCTGCAATACACACAAGCAGCTAGAAAGAGAGTAAGTCACGTTTCGCTGAGGTAAATAGCCAAATTACTACTGATATCGTAATAAGGGCTCTTGGATTTCCTCAAGTAAGTGGGCATTGAGCAGTAGGGCAGACTAGATGTCCTTTAAGTTTCCTCCAAACGCTAATTCAACCATGATATGATTGTAAGTCTCTGTGACATACTCCCAGGTATTCTGCCTACTCCCTTGGCGATTCTGGAGAATCAGCGTTTTGTTAATGGGTGATATAGAAATTATTTTACATTCAATCTTATTAGCTCATGGTGTTTTGTAAAAAAAAAATGTTCTCTCCATATTTGCGATAAAATATCCAAAACAAACAAAAACAAACAGACAAACCCGAGAACAAGAAAGATAATTTAAAAAGCAAACAAACCACTAACATCTCTACCCTTTAAATGGGTGGTGGAACATAACTAGCTAAAATAAACGTATCGATGTGTAAGGACTGGGTAAGATTCAATACCTGTGAAATAATGTCGATATAACTCCTTAAAACTAGGGATGAGAGGAATTAAGACTTATGAAATGCATAAAACTATGGTGGCAGCAGACCCAATAGTGAGTTTATTTTCCAAATATCCTGAATGGGGGGGGGGGAGAGAATCGCGTTTACCTGAATACCTATAAAATTCGTGAAGACTTTAAACTTTAAATATAAGGACAAACTCCACAAAGCCTGTGTGTGTGTTTGAGCATCCACGTCAGACTTCAGTAGAAAATGACCTTTATTGTTTTTAGTGGAAGGAGCGCATGAGCGCAGGCGCTGCCGCCGACTTGCCTTTGCGTTTGCTCTGTGGCGAGGCGAAGACATGACAGCAAGCCCCCATTGTCTGTTAGGTCCCCAAATACTGATTAATTCTGTGCGCTGTAATGGCTCAGGTGTGTGTATCCTCAAACTGTACCGACCGCTTGTCTAACCCTCATCTCCTTGCACCAAGCCTTCCTTCTCCATCCTCTTAAACACAGAAGCCAATGATTCCTACGAACTCAGCAATATACAACCCCAGTACATTTACTCCACAGTCCTTCCCGTAAAGGCAATGAAACAGCGACGAACTAAAATCTACCACGCCAGAATCAGGTCGATCTTCCACTCAAAACAAAACAAAAAATGTAATCAATGAACCCCCTTGAAGTTTTGG
Organism: Podarcis melisellensis; assembly: GCF_964234715.1. Taxonomy (NCBI): domain Eukaryota; kingdom Metazoa; phylum Chordata; class Lepidosauria; order Squamata; family Lacertidae; genus Podarcis; species Podarcis melisellensis. The sequence goes on from NC_138543.1 coordinate 35,539,618, forward strand.
GGAGAGCTGTTTTTGCTCCCTCCCCTTAATGCAAATATTTTAAAATTTGCTGAGCTATACCAAGTTTCTCATAAGCAAGTAGAGTTAAAGTCTTGTGCAGAGGACTTGCTTCCCTGTAGTTTGGGAGGTGGGTATATTTCATTCGCAGGGTTGGGGCCAAGTGTGGCTTTCGGCATTCACAATTCTGCCTCGCTTTCTCTAAACAAGGCCAAATGCATGTATGTGTTCTCCAGGAATCTTGTTAATCATTCTGACTGGGGCATAACACGTTCGCACGTGTGTTTGTGTGTGTGTATGGAGGAGGTTATACCTGAATTAGCTCTCCTGCTGCGGGTGGGTAGGGGAGAGACGAGAACTAAGCCGAATTATTTAGGGGCGTTTCTGGACAGTGTATATCGAGCTGCCTATTTTAGAAATCGGCATTATAAGTAGTTCCGGGTCACCATTCGCTAGTGTAGTTCAAGTTGCTGCTCCTTAGCAGTTGTTTGGAGCGCCATAACGCACCCAAACAACTCCTGGCAATCTCATCTTCAACCATGAGGAGTACATATAGGTAATTTTTAATGAAGAGGTTCCTGTACCACGTTATTAGCAATAAATCTACACTATTCTTTGTTGGTTAAAATCATTATCATCATCATCGCTATCATTACTGAACTCATTATTCTTGTGTTACTATCAGAGTAGATTTATGATAATACCCACCATCACGCCTGAGCTAAAGAAGGTGTAAAGGTTTGATTAATAGCTGCTTTCACGTTTTAATACTCGACATTTTCTCACTTTTTTGTAATAAATAAGGACTGTAATAATTACAGGAGGTAATTGCTGCTCTGATCAGACACATATGTGTTTCTCTTAAAATCTCCAGCGGACACAAGATCGGATCAATGCGAAGCAAAGCCTAAGAAAATAACAAGGTATTGTCCAGCAACACGGATAACAGAAAAAGTAAACCTTTGAAAAAAAGAAAGAAAGAAAGGCGAATTTCTTCGCAGAACGATCCGACGCTTTCTGGGTGCGCCTACCAAGCTGGATGGGCCACGTTTTCCGCTCCAAACCCCACAAAAGCCCCACAACTGGATGCGAGCGTGTCAGCTTGCCAGACAATTAGAGCTGGATTGCAGAATGGTTCAGGGACGAAGATATTATTGGACTGTCTTCGTCACTTTGTCTTTGCACACATACATGCTGCACGCAGAAACGGGTCTAGATACTCTGGATAACCCGTCATCCATCCTCGCTGGCGGTGAATTACCGAGAGGGAGAGAGAGGGAGAGGGAGGGGAGCGAGCGAGCGAGCGAGTCTCTGGCGAAGAGCAGCACAACACTCTATCTGTCCCTTAAAGGTTACACGGCGCACTGCTTCGCTTTGTCTTCCTCGTGCCCTTTCCTGGCAAAAATGGAGACATCACATCCTTGCCCAGCCCCGGCTCAGTATTTATGAAGGTTTTCTGACAAATAGGCAGGCTGGCCACGCATGGGCGGCTGCCTTCATTCCGCACTTGGCTTGTTTACATAGGACCAGCACCATTTCCACGGATTAAACAAATCACAGCGAGAAGAAGACATTTATAATCCGCCAACGAGGCCACAGGCAGTTAAAAATGGTGCGTGTGTGGATGTGAGAATGGCGGTGAGGAAGAAAAATAACGTCTCTGGCCAGGGAGCTGACCTTCTCCTGAGAGGGCAACTCAGGGGTATACAGAGATAAATGCAAGTTATATATAATAGTACAAGCACACACATTGTATACATATATACAGAGTGCCATATATTGCATTATTGTATTATGAGCCTTACACATTTTGTTTTCGCATTTAAGGAATTTTCTGCAAAATGGGCCAATAATAATAAACTACTCTCTGACCATTGACTAAGGAAGTGCATATATTATGTATATCATGTACATAATATATGTATTGCATATAATTATATATAGTTATGTCAGTACTGAATAGATCATATTGGCACTAACAAACTGGCCATAATTCAGAGCACAGTGTGATGCACTGAAATTCCATTAATATCAGTGGGTTTAAGAAACTGAATAGTGGCCACTGTGAAGAATATACATTGCTAATATATACAATTATTGGACACATAATTCCATATATACTCATACCTTACAGTATATGTGAAAGTCTGTTTTGATATAACAGGCTGGGTGAGCAATTCACATGTGTTTGTGCAAAGGTTAATCACACTCTTACATAAGATTACATCTTTATATACATATACATATTTTCTGGATGAATCCCTGAATGTAAACAGGTTATCCTCTGTTTAAAATTGGAATTTTGACTGGCTACAAGGCCTGCATCCTGCAAGACTAGATTGTCTGGAAGTGCGTTAATCCAGATTGGTTGCCAAAAATATTTTATTCCGGTCGATTGGATGGCCTTAAAACAACATGGGAACACAACCAATGGCGTTGGGCTGCATTCCCTTAACGAGAGACTCGCCGAAGGTTGAGCCTGACACACATCACAAAACCTTTTCTGATCGATATCATATCACCCCGTTAGAAGGGGGTGGTTTTGGTTTAAATGTAGGGCTTGCTTGCCACGACAAATTTCCCCCTAAAAGCCTGTGTCTAGAACTGTAACCTTAGGGCTAAGGCGAACAAGAAATGGGAAACAATGGCAGATAAAGACGCTCATGGGCATCCAAAGACCCTGATCTTTAAGGCTGGCATTCAGCTCCCGTGGGAATCTTCCTCCCCCAAAAGTTTGAAGCCTTCACCCTAAGATCGGATTGGCGAGAAACAGTCACGTGGACAGGGTGGGCTAAAGGGTGGCGATGGAATTCGAATTGAGCAGGCAGTTGAGGGGAAGCGCCTTTTAGTTTCCCGGGGCCAGGCGGGGGGAAAGGGCGCTTAGGGTGTCAGCACAATTCCGTTCACACAAGTCACGCTTCTTGTTCTCGCCATTCACCCGGAAGTGTAAATGAAATAAATCCCGAGGTGGTTTTTTTTATTGCCCGCCACCTCCTCCCCGTCAGGAAAGTCGAGCATGTTTGTATTATGATTTCTCGCTGCCTCTCTCTCTGGGCTAAGAATGATAGCGCGAGGAAGGAGCCATGACTGGAAATGTTGCCCTTCCTCTTCTGTCAGCTACCAGGGCAGCTCGCGGCGGCTGCTGCTGCTTGCTTTCCCTCCTCCTCCTTCCCACTGCAGCTGGTGGGGTGGTTGTTTTGTTTTTTTAAAATATATTTTTTTTATGACAGATGTCAGCCACCTCAGGCAGCGGGAGCGAGAGGAGGAAGGAAATTCCCCACAAAATAGCAATGGTTTCGAAAAAAAAGGATCACAACAAAAATATTGAATAAATTCCCTTTTAATTTATTTGATCATTCCACATTACGGAGCTATGAATTGCTCAAATTTGATAACAAGTACTCAATTCAACTCATTATGTAAGTTAAATTAGACTTCGATAAAATTTCAGTGGCGCGCAGTGGTTCCTAAAATGAAATGTAATTTGTGCAAGAATTTGTTGTATCTGTCACAAATATTTCCAATTAGCGGCCGTAATTATTTGATAGTTTCTGCAATTATGGCTTAAACGGGTGAATTTGGGACTGTGGAGGACCCTAATTGGCCTAAATTTGATATTTTGCATATTTGCATAATGAGGAAATTGGTAGAAAATTGTGTTCATTCATTTGTGAAAAATCCTATGAATTTTATGAATTTGAAAGCTCTGTTTGTGCAGACTGTGACTTTGCTTGCTGATCCCTGAGGAGCTCGCGCTGAATGCCTGAGCGGGCAGCGCGCCAACTTCTCCACAAGGAGGAGAGAGAGAGAGAGAAGAAAAAAAAGAGAAAGAGTGAAAGGGTGGGTGGGGGAGGGGAACAGGAAGAGCTGCGGCCGCGCGCGCCAAACAACGGGAAATTCTGCGCATGCGCACGCGCTTCAGCCTCTTCTAGGCGTGATTGCAAAGCGCTGGAGTCGTAGCGCCCGCGCGCTTTGTGCCGAGGGGGACGGGCGATGGCTGAGAGCTGCTGCTTTTTTAGTATCCCGCGGTTCGTTTTCTGTCACATATGCCTACGCAGGTGCGCGTGAGAAAAGAGCCCGGTCCTCCTCTCGGAAGATGCTGAGAGGCTGAGCAGGCTCGTGCACGCGTGATTTTCTTAAGCGAAATGGCCAAATGCCTTTCTCCTTTTAGCGGGCGCGTTTGTGTGATCTATGGCTCTGTCAGTTTGAAACAGTTAAAAGAGAAGCCAAAGCCTGGGCTTTTAAGATGCCGGCCCAGCAACCCCATTCATCATTGCGTCGCGGCGTTTTTTAACGTCCCCGCGCTCGGCTGGGGTTAACGTCTTAACAACTCCTTTGACGCAAGGCAGAGTCTGGATCCAGCCTAAGGGGTGGGTGCTCAACAGAAGAGACCCTGTGGAAAAGAAGAATCGGGAAGCCCGCGTGAGAAAGGGGGGTTCCCCCCAGAAAAAACAGCATAAGAAAATAAATATTCTCTACGTAGGTTAGGAGGGAGAAAAGTGAGTTTATTATAATTGGATTTATAATTATTGCCTTAGGCCAAGGTTCAAATCCCAAGTTTAGAGGTGCTTGAAGGAGATTGAGTTATACATCACTTTGGGATTCACTTTATACACACACAGTATATAAATAATGATTTGCCCTGGTTTTAGTTATTCCCACATATTTTATTCTTTTTATTTCCCTACTTCTTAAAAAGTACCTCATTCCTAAATAAGGAAATGGAAGGCTAATGCTAATACAGCCAATTGCAGGTAGGGGTTTGTGCAGCCCAGTTAAAGGTTTCCACTCATCAGTTGAAGAAGTGGTTTAGGAAACTGGTTTTCTAGATGAAACTGAGTAAAATGAAGGAAGGGTCAGGAGGTCAGTTTTCAAACCTATGAAGGAATGTAATGAGCTCCCAACTGTGTTTCTTGGTCTAACGGGGCAGGTTGTCGCCAGGTGTGAGTTTAATAGTGGCCTTAGATAAGCCACTCCTTAACATTTGAACAGTGACTTCTTGAGACAAGAATTGGAAGTACGTTGGAAGCCTTTGTGTGCTGTACGTGTTTATGTGTTGGAGTTCACATACTGTTTACTCCTATTGGATGAACTATCAAGGGCAGGGCAGAGTGAGGCTTACCTGTGCCTTCTAAGCTAGCCTGCTGCACTCAGGTATCATGGAGGGTGTTGTCCCATTGTCAGTGTTGAAGTCATACTAAACTGCCAGTCTAGGTGGCTTTTGTACATGATATACAGAGAGTTACTATCTGCTTCAGGTAGCCCAATGTTTTGGGCTGGCCCTTGTCAAGGGAAGCAGTGGTTCAGTTGGTATGGGGGGGGGGGGAGAAACCATGTACAATTCAGACCTGGGGTGGCCAACCTGGTGGCTCCCAGTTGTGAATCAGCCCTGGCCATCATAGCAAATGGTCAAGAATGAGGGGAATTCTAGTTTACATATTCTGGATGCTGGGAATCCCTATTCTAGACTAGAGATTCTGTGTAGTGAGGGATGGTGAGTTGATGTAAAGAACAGATAAAAAGCATTGTGAGCAGCTAAAAGAAAAACTTCTCTCTGGACCTAAACACAGGATAGTTGTGTGTGTTCTTTGTGGGAAGGTGGACTTAAAAGTGCTATTAACCAAGAATGTGAAGGTTGGGGGTGGTGAGTTTTTCATATTATTCAGCACACATTCATATTTAAATAGCTTGTTAAACGTTTGGTTGCAGTTTTCAAGTACATGTAATATTTAACTTTTCATGCAGGAAATACATACTCTTGAAACAGTTTAATTATTAGGTTTAAACTCAAGTTGCAAATCACATACTGTACTCCAGAGTTGTTTTATTTGAATGAATGGACTTACTTTGGTGATAGAGACTTAAGGAGTCTGAGCCCAGTTTTACCACTAATATCTTCTCTTACGATTTGTAGCTAGGCATTAAAAGAAAGCAAGTCTATATTTGTGGCACTTAAAAAAAATATATATATTGAATTCTGAATCCACAAATCGCCCCCCTGTCCAGATGGAACAAAGAAGTCTTCAAAAGTTGCAAATCCTGACCTGGCAATATTATATAACATTCCGCTAGAGAGTTTTATATACTTCATTTTATGTCCCCTGGGTAACTTTACTGGGTTAGCACTTTCCCTATTGCCATGGAGCTGCATAATATGTGAAGATGTACTGCACTCTAAATGCTTAAGTGCTCTGTCTTACAGTGCTTTCCTGGTAAAGGTCAACATAAATTCATCTTCCATTGATGCAGCATTTGTTTTTGGCTTCTAAAGCACGCTGTGTTAGGGATGGAAAAGAATTTCCATTAAAATGTAAACAGTGAATGGACAGGTATATGGAGCTACTGCTGAGCATTTGGCAGTGTTCTCTTTTTTGTACGTGTGATTGGGTGGTTTGGGGAGCTCTTAAGTTGAGATATGCTTCTAATAAGTGTTCTTTGGCCTCTTTTTTTCATTACCAATATGGCTTGATCTCATACTACTTCCAGAAGATACTGTTGTGCACACCTGTGGCTTCAGAGCTGCAAATATGAAAAAGGTAGCAAGCACACCTGTTTCCAGCAGAAAATGAGTGCTTGGTGGAAAATCCTGATTCAAACACCAGGGATTGTTTGTGCCTGCATTCTTTTTGAAATAGACATGCATGCTTACCCTTCCCAAATTATTCCTTCATGCATTATAATACAAAATCATTGTAGAAAGTGTACAGCCAAAGGCTACACTATTAGGTGTACTTAGAAAGGGGAACAATCTCATTTGATTGCAGTGCAATCCTAAACATGTATAATAGGAAGTTAATTCTCCATTTAACTCTTTGAGACTTATGGAGCAAGCCTGTGTATGCCTACACAAAAGTTATACCCCACTGATACAGTAGGAGTTATTCCCAAGTGTGAGTGTGTAGGATTGTGGCCTTACTTCCAAACAAGCATATATAGGATCATACTGTAAGGACAGTTTAATAGTGCCAGAGATCATCACTTCTTTTTCATAAAGGTCAGCTTAGAGTGCCCCTAAGTTCTTGATTAGCTGGGTCACAGAGCCTGCAATGGCCAAGTTCAGGATGGTAACAAAACTAATGTTGCCTTAATTTATTTATTTAATATGCTTCTATCTTGCCTTTCTATTAATCAAATTTTTAGGACTGCTTCATATATTAGTTATAATGTGCACTTGCTACAGAACTGTATTGAGTACTTGCTAAAATTGTAACATGAAGCTCAAATAGCCTTTTTGTTGTTGCTTGTGTATGTCATTCAGACTTGTTAGAGACTTTGGGCTCACCAGGGCTTTGTTGTTTAGTCCTGTCCGACTCTTGCACATATACCTGCTGGTAACCAGGGCTTACCTCAGTGTATTTCTGCATTGTACATGAGATGGGGTGTGGTATGCTTGTGGGAAAGCTGTGTGTATTTCACTGTATTAGCAGGTATACAGCATAGCTTTGTAATGCATAACTCTTAGCATTGTCACATAGTTGGGACAATACTGGCCAGGATCCAAACAACTGTGAAACTAGTTCCATGAACCCAAGGAGGCTTTAGATTTGTTTCTCTTGAACATTAGCCTCACACCATGCTGCACAGCAAATCTCTTTTGAAACTGTAGGGAGTTTAAGAGGGGAATAAAGGACTCCACTGTGCTGTCTGAGCTTAAGTAGTTCTTTAGATCTCAGCTTCTCAAACCATAGATGTAGGAGCCTATGGAGAGGGCAAGATAGCTCTATGGTAGTAAATGTATAAAACAAATATAATAAACTTATTAATTGGCAAATAGGTGATCTTTCATAGTACATCAGAAAACCACCACCTGAGGTGTGTGCCTCACTCTGCCAAATTGTAGGATTAGTCCCTGAGACTCTAGGTGATCAGAAACGCTAAGCACAGAGGGAAAGACATAACTTGCTGAAATGGAGTACAGAAAATGCCTGAAAGGTGGACCAAATCTAATATTTTGGGGGCTGTCTGTATTTACAGGTAATCCGATAGTTTGGTGGGGAAAACAATTATTATAAAAAACATTTCTAGGCAATTGCCTTTCTAGACAACTGATCTTAACCCCCATCTTCATGAGACTGCTGTTCAATATCTTTGTAAAAACTGCTAAGTCAAGTCATCAGATGATCTGTAGTGTGGCGTCAAGCATATGTGAATGACACAGAACTTCCTGCTTTTCCTATTTCATCTAATTCTGGTCAGGTGGTGAAAATGCTGAACCAATGACTGGGATTGGTAATTAAGTGTATAAGAAAAGGTGGAGGTTATGTTGGTGGTCAGTTTGGTTGTGTGGGCTGGTGGTATTCAAACCTATTCTGGATAGGGTTGCATTTCTAAAGAATGACATCTGTGGTTTGGGGATACTCCTAGATCCAACTCTCTCTTTAGAAGCACAAGTAGCCTTTCAGCAGTTTTCCAAAGTGTTGCAAGTTGCTGTAAAGTACAGCAAGAATATAGCTGCAAGATTGCTAACTAGGATCAGGTAGTGGGAAACCACCTTGTTGGTGCTTAAGCTAGGAATGGGGACCCTGTGTTGAATAATAAGCAGCTAGGGGAGAAGGAGGAGAGGATAGAGGTTGAAAAAAGAGCTGTAAGTGGTGGAGAGCCCTATTCCTATCCTCTGGTCCCTCTGGAAAGCTCAATAAAGCTGCTGTACCTGGAACTGGTTGGAGACATTGCAGCTGAATGGGACACAGCTGTGGGCACCCACCTTGGGTCTGCCCATAAAAAGCAAGTCTCAAGTGAGAGACTAGGATGATGCCTGCTGTTTCCAGGAACTATTCTCATTATGAGACTTTTCTGGGTGAGCTGAGAGTTTGTTTGGACCTTGGGTGAGAACCTGGAGGAGGCTGAGAGGGAGAGTGTGTCAAAAGGAAAATGAATTGATACTGATTTATATATTTGTAGCTTTGTATTCTTGTATGTAAGTGCATATTTTTGTAATATTTTGTTTAAGTTGTCTGTTGCTTCAGTATTTTGTACACTGTGTAGAGATATTTTTAGTATATTAAGTGGTATAGAAATAATCAAAATAAATACTCAAATTACAATTGTCCATACTAGTTGGGAGTTGGAGTCCAACAACATCTGGCAAGTCACAGGTTTACCATCCCTGTTTTAAGCAGTTAATGTTGGCTCACTTCTAGCCCTGATTCAAAGTACTGGTGTTTGATTGTAAAGCCATTGAGAACTGGGTACCTGTTATAGGATCATTCTATAGCTACTGTACTTGCAAATGATCACTGTGCTTACTTTGTGTACATTTAAGCTGTAATTGAATGGTCACCAACTACACTTTTGCATGTCATTGACACTTGACCCCACTGTTTACATTTTTTAACCCCCCTATAATATATATATATATACACACACACACATACCAACTGAGGATAGCATTTCGTGCATCTGAAGAAGTGGGATCTAGTTTATGAAAGCTTATGCTGTAATAAATATGTTAGCCTTTACAGTGTCACAGGGCTTTTTGTTGTTTCTGTTGCTTGCTTAGAGTAAGTTCTTATGTTTTAAGAGATGGAGAACAAGCCATTGTTATGCTTCTTGTTACCAGCAGGTATGGTATATGTGCAAATATACCAGCATAGCCTCATTTGAAGACAATGATTAGATGTAGATTTCATGGCTTAAAAATCAAAGTTTTTTCTTCCCACTGTGCATTATTGTTTTTCTTACAGAGATTGCAGTAGAGTATTGCACACTATTCTGTAATATTTTGGTAAGCCTGATAAAGGTATTGTTCTAATATGGATTTTGAATGCTCCCTACTATACTACTGCTTTATGAGTGCTTTTGTAGAGACTACATTGTAATCTTCTAGAATATGCTTTTAAAAAGCCACAAAGTTAAAAACATGCCTCCTTTGTTTTTCTCTTTAGGTCAATTTTGTATACTCTGCCAGCTCCAGTGATGAAGAACTAGGATAGATATCAGCTAATTGCAAGGCTGTACTTCCATCCGTTACAAAGGAACAGGTATGTTTTATTAGCAGTGCAGTCAGACTAGCTTTACTTTGGAGCTAATAAAATCAAATCTGGTATAGATGGGTGATTTCTTGTTTGTTATTTTTGGCACCTGGAATGGTAATCAGAAATAGTTGAAATAACTCACCCAGTTTTGTTTTGGCTCAAAATTGTTCCATTTTTATTTATTTGTTATTTTTCACTATATCAGTACCTATTTTCTGTTCTACATCTGGCACTATGGAGTTACAAGAATAACGGACACAATCCCAAGGAAACTAAGCATGTTCAAATACTATAGAAATCAATGAAATGGAAAGGCATTAAATTTTCCCTGCATTGCACCTAGCTATTGCAATCCAGTGAAAAGTGGTTGCAGGTAGAGTTGTGATGGGAACGGGTCGTTGCTCAATAGTAGAATTCAGTTGTCCCTAACCCTCCAGTTTGCGGATGACTGTCTGAATGAACGTGGTGTGTACTGACACAGTCCTCCATCAGGAGAGGATGTGGGATCCAAGCCCAGCCTTTTACACACTGGACCTCATAGACTTTACATGATAACATAGAAACAGCCAAAGTTCTACTTTCCTTCACTTAAGATTTTGGCTTCAAATGCTTGGGACACATGATCAATTCACTTAAATTAACTATCTGACTAGGGTTTTCCCCTAGAGCCTTCTGGGGATGGTAGGCTCACACCCTTTCATTATCTGTCTCTAAGCATTCTCTCTGCTGTGGGGAAATCAATGGGGACTGTTTGTCATTATGTTTGGGGGCAAATCAAGCTACTTACATGGGGTCCTGGATTTGGAAGCGTGAATTTAGAAGCCTTTCTGCAGGCTCCTATCTTTGGAAATGTTGGCTCTGGATTCTTTTCAGATTTGTCAAAATAAGAATAAAAATATTTTCTGGTTTGGCTAGAAAACCATCACTTAGTTGGCTCAGCTTGGTTTCCCACCCCCTCTAGTATCTTCTGCAGTCCATCTGTTGAAATGTGAAGCCAAAATGCTTTAGAATTATGTTTTCATAGGGAATTCCCTGTTAATTAGTTATTTCTCTCTGCCATGTGTAGCACACTGATGATATCAGCTATTTTAAGTCCATAAAATGCAATCAGCTGCTCAAAAAGTTTTTTCTCCTAGGAATCATTTATTTTCTCTGGTTATAAACATGCTGCATTTGAACCTTGGCATGTTGATCATTTGAGCTGCCAGATCTGTTTGCAACACTAAGGTCAATATCCCTGCAACACTGCTGACATAAGAGTGGCATTGCCTTACTGTAGCAGGCAGTAAGCACCATCATTTGTGCATAATGTTTGTCGTTTTTAAAAAAATATAATTTCCCACATCCATAATTCAGAATGAATGCAACATTGGAACATAATTTGATTTAAAATGTCTCCCTTCAACTATCTATTCTCCATTGACAACCATATTGCACCTCAAGAACAAGGGGCAGGCTTAAATGTATTTTATGTAAAAGTGCAATGATCACCTATTGATGGGGACATAGGAATGGAGTACTTTGAATCATCTCCATCCCCCAAACAAGTGACTGATACTGTGAAAGTGGGTGAAAGTACTGGCCATCTGATTAGCTTCGTGCACAAATGGACCCGCCTTGCAGAATCCATTTCAATGTAAGAACATAAGGAAAGTCCCAATGGTACAGTGTAGACCAGCATCCTGTTTCCAACAGTGGGTGGCTAAGATTCCTCTGGAAGTTGGCAAGCAGGACATACAAGCAAAAGTTTTCCCTTATTATTTATTCCCAGTGTTTGGTATTCAGAGGTATACTGCCTCTAAACACAGAGCTTGTATTTAGCAAAAATGCACTATGTCTGGTTGGCTATTTCTGAGTATGCACTCCCATTTTAGGACAGAAAGAAACATTTGTTTCTTGTTTCACCATAAGTGAAATTTTTTTCTTTGTCTCTCATTTGAAAAATACATTAATATGTCAGTTCTTAAACCCTTTTTGTAAGAAATTGTTACTCATGCAGATCAGAACGGAAGCATTCATTAGTACAGTATTAGTATTAGTAGAAATAATATGTGCCATCAATGTGCATGGCATTTTACAGAGTACAAGAGAATAGGTCCTTGCACTGAGGACCTAACAGTCTAATATTCATGTGATTAGGATCTAGTCACATGACCTAATGCTGGAAAATCAATTTTTCATAAGAATTATATATGAGAAAAAGGATTTGAGTGTTAAATCAAGGAATGAATTCTCACAGTTACCAAAGTGTGGTAAGTCACAATAGTAGAATGGGAAGAAAGCTTATATCTTTTTTTAAACTGAAATTTTAAAAATTCTATAAGATAGAAGCCCAATCATTAATTTTTTAGGTTGTTAGGTTGATGAAAATGGCTAATGTTGAATATACTGTTTGTAATCCTATTCCCCCGCACCCCAATTTATTAACATTTCATCATTTATACAACTTCAGACATCTGCATAACAGTAACAGTGTTTACAACTGTGTTTATAAGGGTACCAGAATTGGGATAGGAATAGCTAACAGATATACCGGTATGTGCAGAGCTTTAATGATATGGTTAAGATTTACCAAAGTTTAAACAAATGGGATAAATAGTGTTTTTCAGCAATCTCTTTTTTCATTTGTTCCTCCTTCACCTGTATACTCTTTCTGCCTTTCCTTCATCTACTATTTACTTGTACAGTATTCCCCATTTTTTTCAGTCTACTACCTGTTCTGTCCTCTTTCTTCAGCTGTTCTGTCTATGAGTGCCCTGCCCCTTAGCTTTCCTTCTGATGAGTCATCTTCTCACTTTACAGTCCTCAGATTCCTTCCCCATGTCTCTTGTTTCAGCCAAACAGAGCTTCAGCTTCCAACACATAGGCTGGATTAATTCAATGAACAATTAAAACTTTCAGAAGCATTCTATGACATCACAGTTCAATCTATCACTATTAGAGATTTCAAGATTACACAAAAAACCCCTGTATTATAGTACAGATGCATCTGTATTACAAAACTTACCCTTAGGCCATGTTTGCCAAAACACAGACGCCTTAGGTTGCCTCTGATAAATATTCACACTCAGGAGAAAGAGAATTCCACAGTTGGGAAGCAACCATTTTGAGGATTTCCCCAAAAGACAGACCTGGCAAGTGGAGGAGCTTTGAGTGCTAGGCTACTCCTAAGCCCTAGGCAGTTCCTAACTGTGATCATAAAGGACAAAGAGATGGAACAGCTGAAATGTGATTTCCCCTCAACTCCCAATGCACATGTTTATGATTTAAATACAATTTGTTCCGTGAGGTCTAAATAGATCACAGTAGCAAGGGTTCCAAGGTTTCGAACCTTTAAGATTGAAACAGATGTTGGGCAGCACCTCTTAGATTCTATGGTGCTTTGTTGATACTCCTAGAAACATAATGGTTTGGCTCATAAGAATTGCCAGTGGAGTTTTGCTTATAAAACAAGGCTTTCCCAGTTCCTCTACCCATCTGTACCCCATCACACACAAGGTTGAAAACACAAGTTTGTGTGCAGTTTGTTATTTAAATTATACTTTTCATTGAGTACACTTTTAAATTTTATAGCAAGTTACTTAGTATTTAATGATAAATGCATCCATTACCAAGTAAAAAGGCAGATGTGGAACACCAGCATTTGTGTTTTTAGGAGTACATGTTGCATGTTTCAGTTCCATGCCTTAACCTGTAGCACATACAGTGTTCCTGCGTGAATTTCATGGCTGAGGCAGGATTTGAATCTCCCCTTTGTAAATCAACACATTCTCCAGTGCACCTTTCTGATTTCCCTTAGTACAATTATATATGCTTATTTTCAAGCATCATATGCAAGGCACTAGATTGAATCTATGGTTTAAAACAAATATTTAGATGAAGGGCTGAGAGGGGGATTATTTACCACAGCAGAGAATGTGAGCAGGGACAAGATTATGCTAGGAACATCACATTTTATTTTTTTCTCAAGACTGTATAAGGTAGCTGGCACCCACAAAGGAATATTATAACACTTTGAACAAATCAATCCTGATTCTATTTTCTCTTTCTGTTGGTAAAACATTTTCTTTTTTTTACACATCCAAATAAAAATAAATATCGCCAGTAGGGGGAATAGATGTATAAAAAACAAACTCAAAAATATTTTTATGATATGAAAATGATTTGAACAGCATTAAGCAGTACATCTAAAATTCCTGGAGCATAAATGGGTTTACCACATATTTTCATATGAAGAAAATGTCAAATGGTGAGTATGTGTCTGAATTTAGATTTCTGGAAGCACTTGTAGCAGTAATTTACCCTTTCTGCACCATAATGCAATATATGGCTTTTATAGTGAGCTTGGGTTATTGTGTCACTTTCCTAGCTTTTCATTTCTGCTAATAATGAAACTGAGGAAAGAATAATGAGTGAAAGAATGAAACCATCATGATTCTGTCATGGTTGTACGTTCCTTCTACTGTCTACAAAAAACCCTGAGAACTGGTTCTAGGCCTTCCTTGTAGGTTTGAGTTAACAATACATGGATAGCTCTAGTTTAAAATCTCCATCTGCTACATCTCAGTATATGGAGCAGCAGCTCTCCAGGGAGGGTTTCCCATGAGGCTTCTTCTTTAAATGAAAGATTTCAAAGCTTTTAATGACACTAGCATTTTCTTCTTACAACCTGATTTGTACCTCTGCACACCTCAGTATGCTTATTTATTTCACCCATTCAGTCGCTGCCCAACAAAAGGCGCTAAAGAGAAGAGGAGGGAGCAGTAGGCATAGGGTGGCTTCATAAAGTGTCAGGAATATGAAGATGGTCTGGTTTTGCCCACCTGCAAAAGGCTACTTCTGTAGTAGTTTAAGATCCATTGTTCTGTTTGCAGGGAAGTGGATGTTCTTCTGTGCTGGAGGACCAGCCTCTTGTCTTTAGAGTAGTTTTCCATGGCTGCAGGTTGTTAGCATCCACACCAGAAGCGTATACTGTATCCCAGTAGCCACATGCTAAGAATGCCAGGACCTCAGTCCTTGACCATGTGAAATATAAAGAAGGGTGCCACTGTGAAGGTGCAGAGTGATTTTCTCTTTCATCACAGAGTAACTAGAGCTACCTCCTACATATATGGGTTTGAGGGTACCATTTTTAGTTTTGAGGATGTGGCTTCCAAGCATACTTGAGCCCTGACACCTCTCTTTTTAGAAAGTAATTGTAGCAGGATTCACAGGCTGATCCCTGCAAGGTGTAAAAGCATTATAGTTAGCAGGGAACCCTGCAGTTTCAAGGCCTAAGTACACATTACAGATATGTGCAAGGATCCCTTGATGGATGCTTTGCCCTTTTTCTAAGCAAAGATAGCTTTGGGAGGGGGATGTTTAGAGAGTAGAAGTGTTGGGGGAGAGGGGGCACTTAACCTTTCCCAACCCATTACTTCTCTGCTCCAAGTCATACCTTCAGCTGTTTTATCTCTCCTCTCCAAATCCATGGTGGCGATTTGGGATAGAAGAACATTGGGCAGGAAAAAAATACTTTCCTTTTCTCTTCCCATACCTGCTTTCTCTCTGCTTCAACCACCTGAAGCTGCTGCTACTTAGAAAAAGAGGCTGTGGGATTTGCTGCATGTAGATGTCCAACTACATGGAACACCAAATCTTATCGCATATTGTTTATAAAGTAATATAATGAAAGTCACACCAAACCATTTAGTTTAAAGTGGTGCTTCCCATTCACTTTAGTTATACAGATATATCTTTAAACACCAGGAGGAGCACTGGTATGGACAAACTTGGTTATAAGGAAACAACAAAGATATTTGAAATAAGGTTCCATGAGTTAGGTAGACTACAGCTATAATTCCTTGATATCAGTGGAACTGGTCTGTGGAAGTGGAAAATAGATCTGACCCACATGTAGAATTAATAAAAAGAATTGGCTGGGCACCTAGATTCAAAACATGGGGCTTTTCACGCTCTTCAGCATGAGCGAGCCCCCAGCAGAGTGAAAGATTCATTCTTCCCTTGTTGCTTGCTGCTTGTTTCCCCAAACCTTCTAATGGTTCAGGGGAACTAGCACACTTACCTTGGATATAATAGTCAGATATTTTGTCATTTTTGAAAACAAAAATTTATTAACAACCAGTGGCAAGAGCATTGGCAGAGCTCTTGCTGTCCAGGTCACTTCCCCCAAGAAGCCCCTCTCTCAGGATACTAGTGTCATAGCCCCACAACAGGCTGTTAATTACATATATACGTCATTTTATTTGTATGACACTTTTCCATACTTAAAACCATGCTCACGGCGCCGTACAATGTGAAGCAACCACATAATTCCAAACATAGCAAAAGTAGTTATAAACAACAAAACATGAAAAGTACATAACCCAAATTGAACAAATTCCACATAAATCATAACATGATCTAAAACGGGTTGGCAAGGCTTACTAGGCATGGGCTGGATCACTCCCGCGGAGATCCTCCATGGGCTGGACCGGCGCAACATGTCTGCGTGTGCCCAGACACTGAAAATTGTACCTGCACAGAAGCAATTTTTGGCATCTGGGCATGCACAGAAGCGATTTCTGGAACTGCGGAAGAGTCCCCGTGCCGCGCTGTGCCAGTTTAGTGCAGCGCATCGGGATTCGCCAAGTGGGAGACTCAGTTCGGGGGAGGCTCGTGGGCCGGTTAAACGGCCTCCGTGGGCCGCTTCTGGCCCATGGGCCGCAGGTTGGGGACCCCTGATCTAAAATAAGGATACAGTAGCAGCAACAACAACCCCGTCCACCATAATCCCCTAAACCAGGCATAGGCAAACTCGGCCCTTCAGATGTTTTGTGAACAACTCCCATCATCCCTAGCTAACAGGACTAGTGGTCAGGGATGATGGGAGTTGTAATTCCAAAACATCTGGAGGACTGAGTTTGCCTATGCCTGGTGTACACCATTCTCACCCTCCTAATTTTATCCTCACAACAATGTGGTGTGTGGTGGATGAGGCTGAGAGAGAATGAAGGACCTAAGGTCACCCAGTGAGCTTCCTGGCTGAGGGGATTTGAACCCTGGTATCCCAAGTCCTAGTCTAGCACACTAA
>NC_138543.1:35561660-35694160 GCF_964234715.1 Podarcis melisellensis
TCCCGTCTCACACTATCTCTTAATGTTTTTGGCTGACTGGAATGTGTCCTTGAATGCTGACAGTGTCTCTTGCTTGCCTGGGTGGAGGACAGAGAGGGCTTTGTGTAGAAAGCAGCCTACTGTATGGAGACAGCATGTATATTAGTTGCTCTTCCCACTCTTCTCTCTGGCCCCACCCACTGCTGGAAGGGAAAATGGCCCTTGGACTGAAAAAGGTTCTCCACTCCTGTTCAAGAGGAACCATAATATACTTAAGATGCTTACTGGCTAAGTAATGCTTTGAACTCAATGAAACTTTGGGGATAATGCAGAAATATTATTTGAGACAGTTTAATAGGTATTTGAATATAGATTTGCAGCCCCCCCATTTATGTGTGTTCTACTCATGTGCGACTGTGTATGCGTGTGGTGCCGGAGAATAAACAATTCAAATCCAGAAATGGTGGGGGAGAGCTGGAGAGTCCGTGTGGCTCATGAAGAGACCCTCCCTGGAGCCCAAAGAGGGTGGACAAAGCTATGAAGAGAACAGAAGCATCACAGGGCTTTGTTTATGATGTTAAGCTTCTCCGCCTAAGAGCTGATGTGTGGCATAGTGCAGCAGCCGCCTGCATGACTTGCAGCCTCCTGCCAGCCCCAGAGAGTCATTTCTAGTTGTGGATATTTTTGGATACAATATTTTTTTGTATGGATTGAAAAGAGAGTGGCAGTGACGGTGTTTGAAGAGTGTTTAGAGGGCGCTCCCCACTTTACGTGATTTCATTTATGCATGCGGGGCCAGAACGTAATCCCACGTAAGTGGGGAGTCAACTGTATTTAAAGGAACTTGAGACCCTCTATTTGAAACTGCCAGTCAGATAGATCAACGGCCTTGCTCAGTATAAACTAACTAGCTTCATATGTGGGACAATTGCCTTCCTCCGTGTCTTTTGGTTTAGCTCTTTACGTTTAACCATCTGGATTGATTTTTACAATTATTTCTTGCTTGCAGCCTTGTCTGAAGCTCCAGAATATAGCACTAAGATTATATGAGAGTGCCCTTTGCCTTTTTAAAAGGAACTGTCTAATAAGAGATGCTGCTTTTGGACAGGAAGCTTGATGACTCCTAAGACCCTTCAAACACTGTGGTCCTCCAGTTATGCATTTACATCCCCAAAGGTCTGAGGGATCATAAAAAAATCAGGAATTTGGATAAACTAAATACAGTAGCTTATTACAGAGGTCATAGTGAAATGGGTCACCATAGTGAAAACATTATGACTGTGATTAAAAGTAGGTGGGAAATGAAGGCTCCATTGAATCTCTATTATTCAGTTAATTTAAGATTGTGAACCTGTAAACATGTTCCTTCCCATCAAAATGAATGAAGCCTATATCTAGGGTTGCAGATTTAGGCAGGGATCCTCAGGCCACTAAAGGTGAAATGCTTTGATATGTTGACATATCTTGACCCTAAGACTTGCAAGCCCAGTAAATAGAAGTACAGTATACTGACTGCTTCACCAGCCAAGGGTAAGGAACTAATCTGGTGTTTCCAACAGATTTTGATAGCACAGATATTTAGCTCATAGGTATCAGTTTTGTTGAATTCAACAGGACAAAGCTAATTTAATTCTAGGAATTGCTACTTTATGGCCTTGTCATGCAAATCATTCATTTGCTGCTATGCTCAGTGCAAATTCCGGGTGGCCAAATTGCAAGGCTATTGCCTGGGTCACTCTTGGATTCATGCCATCAGATACATAAAAAAATCTGGCATTTTTTGACTTTGTGATTGGAAATCACCTATCTCCACCAGTGGTGTAGGCTCCAGCACAAGAACAAAATGGAAGGAGGGAAAAGGACTGGAAGCCAAATAATAGCAAGGGAAGAAGAAAGAAAGAAAGAAAGTCTTGGAGTACTTTGGCTTTTTGAAAGAAAATATAAACAGGTACATTGATTTTGTTTCATATTTCCCCATCTTTTCCCTACCTCCCCCTTTCCTACTAGTTCTTTGAAGATGATTGCCCTGCTCCGCATTAAAAGATGTTATCAGTCCAAAAGAGCAAGTGTGCTCTTACACTAACTAATATCTGCTCAAACGTACCTGACTGCATTGGAAATGTTGCAGTAGATTGGTATAGCAGAGAATAATGAACCGCTGCACCCCATTGAAATGTAATTACACAGCACTCTTGTTCTTAAACCTATAAGGTGAAAGAAAGATGAATAGTGAAAGTAAAAACCGCTGACCCTTCAAAGTTTAATTTACGTTATGCATTCCCTTGCCCTTCTGATAGGTTTTAGAAAGGTCATAATTTAGGGTATTTTGCCGTTGATAAATGATCTGTGTGTTTGTGTTCACACGCACCGATTGATTTGTTATAGCCAAAATATTGTTTTTATAACAACCTGCAGTAGGCAAACAACAGACAAAAGGAAATCCATGTAGGAGGTGAAGCGAAATTTGATCCTCCTTGGGATGGAGGTGGGAGGCAAGGAGCATCAGAGTCTGGTTTAAAAGGAAGGAGTGGCTTGGTTGAGGTCTGTTAATTTCCTCAGGGCACCTTATACAAGTGTTTGCCCCATGACGAGCATCCAAGCCCTTGGTGCAGTTCCAGCTGATCACAATGGTTTTGTGTTGTCCAATGCCAAAAAATCTTTGCAACTTGGAGAGCTCCCTAGGTGGCAAAGGGTTGTTGGGGCAATTTTCCCGCCTTTCTAGCCTTGGATGAGGCTCCCTGTTTCCGGGCCCAGTTGATGCATTATGCATCAGGGCTGCCTGCAACTGACAGCCCCTCAGCCAGCGTCTACTTGAAAAGCAATGGTGCTAATCAAAGTCGACACATTTGAATGTCCAGACACACACACAGAGAAATTTACTAATCAAAAAGTGTATTTCCTAGGGCTGTCTCCAGAGAAATCCGCAGGAAGAAATTGGAATAATTTATTAGCTTACAAGTTTTCGTTGACAGTTAGCCCAAGGCTATTTATCTCTGTAATAGAGAACGTCTCCAATGTGGCAAAATTGACCAAATCAAACAGCTTTGATCAGAAAATGAATCTGGCAAGGCTGTCTGTCTGCCGGTCCCTGGGGAATGGCGGGAAACAAACAAAAAGATTTAACAAGTGGTCAATAGGAAAGAGAGAGAGAGAGAAAATTTGCAGGCTGCAAACTCCAGGAGCTTGCAATAGTTCTCGTTCTCTCTCACTCACTCTCTCTCTCACACACACACACAAATTACTGAAGAAATAAATTATGTGTCTCATCATAATGTTTAACTCTGTAGTTATGCATAATCGCAGTCATGCAGTCCAAACTAAGAAGCGATTCTTGCCTAAAGGGCATGAAGATAAATAGTTCCAGCAAAAGGGTGGGGGACATGCCCTAATTTATCCTTTAAAGGAAAGGAAAGGAAAGAAGGGCACTCTCCTTAGCTGTATGCCTCCTTTTTATTTTTTTACACTATTTGCCCCTGAACCAAAAATTGGATTAGGTATTGGGAGCAACTAAGAGGTTTTTAGTTGTCAGTTTAGATTTGGTGTGTGTGTGTGTGAAAAGGTTCATTTTTGCTAGTTTGCTGCACGGCCAGAGGTGTTGCCATCCTCCTCCAGTATCCTCTCAAATCAAACATGTCAACTATTTAGCTGCAAATTAATTAGATAGGAATTAATGCTTTGGATAAGCACATTAAAAATCAACACTAAATACTTAGAATTACATAAGCAGCATATCAGGCAATGAACAAGATTGGCTAGAAAAGTACCATCTTTATGTATTGTGTGTTTTGTGTCTAATACAAACAGGACAAAAAGTACTTTTCCTATCTTCCTGCTAGCTTGAGACAGCAGTCAGCTCCTGGCAGACAGCATCACCATCATCTATAGATCTTGGTACAAACTATATTTACTCACTAGGACTACTGTCTGTGGATAGTAATGTCTTAATTTTTTCCACCAGTTTCTCAACGTACTGCTAGTAATATTGTGCTTTGTGTCATCACACTGGAGTAGCTAGGGTGGTCAGGTGAAGAACAGCACAAGGTATAGTGGGCAATGTCTTCTGTACTGGGATCATATTTCCTGGGGCATTTAAAGCATACAGGGTGTCCAAAGCAGTTTCTGTCTGTGCCAAAAGTGGGTCTAAACTCCAATTGAAATGGAATGGATCTAGAACATCAGTTTCCTCCAATATCACTTGCTTAAGAACCTTGCCCAAGAAGGGCTGATTGGCAACTGGCCAAATTCAGGGAGGGTTTCTTAAGGAGTGGTTTTACCACTGCCTCCTTCAAGCAGGCAGGGCCGACCCCAGAGCTTTCCAAACTTTTCATGTGGGTGACACACTTTTTAGACATGCATCATTTCATGATACAGTAATTAAGTTTTTCTGAGGTTAAACTAACCCCTTTCCAGCCCCGGAGGAGCGTGGGGAGTGTTTGCGTGACACACCTATACACTACAGCTGACACACTACGTAATGTGTTACAACACAGTTTGGAAAGCTCTCGACTACCTCCTCTCGCAGGGAAGCATTAATCACTTCCCTGGCCCAGCCAGCTGTCCCCTCCCTGCTAGTTTTTACCAGCCAAGAGGGACAAGGGTCTAGAGCACAAATGATCGCCCTGACCAATCCAAGCACCTTGCCCATGTCCTTGAGCCTTACTAACAAACTCATCCAACATAACAGGACTAGACAGTGCTCTGGACACCTCAAGATTCATCTGATGTAACAGTGGAGTCAAGATCTCAGTGGATGCAAGCAATTTTGTCTTAAAATGCTTTGCATACAAGTCACATCCAATGATGATGATGATAATAATAATAATAATAATAATAATAATAATAATAATAATAATAAAAAATTAATTTCCATCTTGCCCATCTGGCTGGGTTTCCCCAGCCACTCTGGGCAGCTCTCAACATATTAAAAAACAAAACATCAAACATTAAAAACAAAATGTCACATACAAGCAACAAACCAATAAATCAATAGAAACCAATAACAGCAATGATAACAATTAACAACAACAACAAACAGAGTTAGTGTTGATTCTACCACATCCATAGATCAAGACTGTTAAAGGCCCTGTACTACCTGTAAAAGCTCTGCTGGCAGCAATGAAAGCTGCCTTCACTGCCACTAAGAAGGCTTGATGATGAACCTGCACCAGAGCTCAGTTGTATTTGACTGGGGTTTCCTCCAGTTGCATTCAAGCTGTCTTCCAGCTTGTCTCATTACCCTAAGTTCTGGAGTATACTGTTGAGTTAAGCAGGCTCCATGAAGCAGGAGAAGGGTGCTCAGGAGCAATAGTGTCAATGGCCTGAGTCAGTTGGATGTTCCAGAGTTTGACCAGGGCTTTGACAGGACTGCCAGTTATAGCATCCAGAAAAATCCCTGAGAGCATTCTGGAAACCAATTGGATCTATCAGCTTCTGAGGGCAGACCATCCTAGTAAGTCCCGTACCTCTGCAGAGGGTAAGGGCGCTGAAAGCCTAAATCTTAACAGGAAGTGATCTGACCATGACAAGAGACTGATGTAAACATCCCCAACTTTCAGATCACTCTCTTCATGCCCAGTTGAGAAAACAAGGTCCAGAGTGTAGATTGCCGCATGCTTTGGGACGATGACATGTTGGGCCAGCCCCATGGTAGCCATGAAATCTGCCCTGATGCTGAACCAAGTAACAAACCCTGTGACATGGGGGGGGGGGCGACCTCAAGTGAATTGAAATAGTTGATCAAGATTGTTGGCTTCAATGCTTCATTTACCAAGAGCCCAGGAAAGGTAGTTTGTGGATCATTTGTTGATTACTGAGGCTCCAAACATGGCTAGTTCAGTGGAAATGGTGTGGTATGTTGAACTAACCAAACAAAAGGAATAAACATGGTTTAGTATATATATATTCCTTGATGGTTCTTCTGACTCATTCCTTGTGCAGCTCTAAAAATTAGTAGCTAATACATATTAATTAGTCCAGTGATTATTCCAGCTTCTAATAGTTTCCCCAAATTCATTTGCATCCTTCCTCACTATGAAATGTTAGACTAATGAATGAAGCAACACAGATGATATATTCTAATCCAAGCCCAAAGTAATATGCTTCTGTCATCAGGCCATAACTGAAGTATCATTGAATAAAGAATATCCTATTGTCACTTGAAAGACCTCTGCATGAGGCTCAGACATCATGACTATGATGGAAAAGTTTGTTTTGCTGGACCGGTTGAATCAACAAGTGTTTCTTCTTCTTCTTCTTCTTCTTCTTCTTCTTTTCTTTCCCTGCCAGCAAATGGTTAATGAACAGCAGCCTCTGATTGGCCGTGGTTCCAGGAGGGAGAGTTTAAAAGGAGAGGATTTGAGGAGAAACAGGGAGTTAGGAATTGGGGGTTGGTTTTGGAGGGTTGGAATTGAGGTTGGAGAGGTTAGGAGATAGGGAGACAGGTTGAGGTATAAAGAGAGAATGGGAGAAAGAGTTGGTTCTGGGTAGAAACATTCACTCTGACCGTACTGTGAAGGACAGAGTGTGGTGTCCTGTAGGAGGAATAGACCAGAATTTTACTGGGAGGCAGAGGTTGAGCCTTAGAAGTAGGAGCTGGAAAGGAGCAGCCTACTTGGGACTCAAATCTAGTCTGGAGGGGAGAGATTCTTCTAAGGAAAAGAAGAAACTCCCAAACCTGAAACTGTTCTTAACCTGAAGCACCACTTTAGCTAATGGGGCCTCCTGCCGCCGCCACGCCGCCGGAGCAAAATTTCTGTTCTCGTCCTGAAGCAAAGTTCTTAACCCGAGGTACTATTTCTGGGTTAGCGAAGTCTGTAACCTGAAGCGTATGTAACCCGAGGTACCACTATAAAGAGAGGGGGTGTGGCGAGCCCTTTGGTTTATTACTTAAAGTACCTCAGGAGCAAGAGTGTTAAAGGAGGTGGATAACTGAAAGAAAGTATCACTGTATAAAGGAACCAAACCTATAACTCAAAAACCACTGAGGACGAATAAAGTAAAAATCGCACTGTATTCTTGAAGTAACCTAAGTATAATCCATGTGTGTTATATACTGTCTTGCCTTAAATAAATCTTTATTGTTTATTTAAGGAAAACTTACTAGTTATCCCCTCACAGAGGTCCCCTCTGCAGGATACTCTGGGCTAGAATTTTAAGAGGAAAGGAAAAGAAACCTTTGGGGAAAGGGTTGTTCAGTAAGGGGGGGCGTAATTTATCTGAGTGAGAGCGGGTCCACCAGTGTGAGAGGAAAAAGTGCTGACGCGCCTGTCACACAAGACTACTCAGAAAGTACAGTTTTTAAATGTCCTGTTT
This sequence comes from Podarcis melisellensis, assembly GCF_964234715.1. Lineage (NCBI taxonomy): Eukaryota > Metazoa > Chordata > Lepidosauria > Squamata > Lacertidae > Podarcis > Podarcis melisellensis. The sequence continues at coordinate 35,568,951 of NC_138543.1, forward strand.
AAACAAGCTACTAAGAAGATAGCACCATTATTGAAACACTGATAATATTTAGCCTCAGATCTTATTTTCATCAAAAACTGGCCCCGTAGTATTATTACTTATTCAGCATCTGACTAATGAGTTGGATGAGAACAAATTGACTGTAGCTCCAATCAAACATGAGGGAATAGATGCTTGTTGGGAAGGGGAAACATTTTGGAGCGTGGAATAAATGCTATTTCAGAATCATTTTTGGAGCTGTAGGATTTTCTTTTACTTAAAATGGCTCATACTGTACAGTCAGACGGTTAAGCAGACCCGATGGTATTCAAATGTAGGCACCCATAATCCTCAGAACATGACAGCACCCTTTTGTAGAATAATCTAAGTTGATTCAAGGGTCCAGATCTTGGTAGAGACTACATTTTTGAGTGATTATTATTATTTATGAAATTAATTGAAAAACCTCCTAAAATGTATTCTGCATCGTATCTACATTTTTGAACTTTATCACTATTCTTAGCTTGTAATGAAGCAACTTGAAACACAATCTCTGCATGAGATAGAGGAAGGCACTTAGGACTAATTTCTTTCTGCATCAAGTGGCACAAATTTATGCATATTCATTGGCTCTGTCACCTGATTAAAGAAATGTTAATCAATTGCATGAGGATTAGTCAATCAGTTAATCTGATCTACATACACTTGTGCATCAGTAAAATAATAGCTTTCAGGGGGGAAAGCATGCATCCTGTGTTTTTAGATGATGAATGCACATGTTATAGCAAGGACTATCTCAGGGTACTGCAGACCTACATATTTTTGGTGGTAAGATTGCTTTAAAAGTGCACTCATTATATTTCATTCATACATGTACTTTTTAAGGCTGAATTCAGGGAGGGAAGTTCTGGAAGTTGGAAGTATTTGTCTGAATCCAGCACTGATTGGCTGATACCTGTGACTGACTGATTTCATTTATATGCCGCTTTCCCACAACTGGCTGTGCCCAAAGTGACACAGAGCAGACACTCAAAACTTCAAAATACAGAGCATTGGAAATACAAATATGTGTATCTTCGACAGCTGGGATACCTCAGCCGGTAGAGCACGAGACTCTTAATTTCAGGTGTGTGTGTGTTTGTGTGTCTGAGCCCCATTTTGGGCAAAATATTTCAACACTGCAGGGGGTTGGACTAGATAACCCTCAAGGTCCCTTTCAACTCTAAAATTCTATGGTTCTATGATTCTCTGAAGTTAGTCCCTGGGACTTACTCTTAGTTAAGTATGTTTTGGATCGCAGTGTAATTAACGAAATATTGTAGCCCCAGTATTTATGCAAATATCCTGCCAAAGCTCAATTCAGTATTTTTTTCTTTTTTACAAAAAGCTTTTTAATATAACACCTAGAGCTGTTTAAATGAATGTGGGTAAGTGAGAAGGGGTGAGCCTTAAATGTCCTCCTATGTGCCCTATTGTATGGTAGAAATACTTCAAGTTCTGCTGCTCTTAAACATATATTAACTCTCACACAATTCTGAATAGCAGAGCAAAGTGACTGCTGCTGTCTCTTTAAGACCTTTGATCATTAGCCTTGCAATGACACCTAACTAACTAGAATCACTGCTTGAAAATTCACTCATGAATCATGACTTCAGCTAGACTCCAAGACCTTAGGTCTCCCTTGACCTTAAACACTTTCCTCAATGCCATTAAATAAATTAAATGTTTAAATTACTTATATTAGCTTTAATTATATAATTATAGAGTCAATGAGAAATAAATCTGGAAAGGAGAGACTTTAATTTAAAGAACTAGCTTTAACTTTGAAGTGGATGAATGCTCTAGTAGAAAGAGTTGAAACAGCAGCTTGCTGATTTTTAGATTGGGTAGCAGACAAAGCTTACTTGAAATACCGTAACACATGATGACCATGTAAATCAGACTGCTGTCCAATTTGGTTTGTAGTAAACTCATTATTTGTAGAGAAGAGCCCAGGATGGTCTGACAGCTTTCCTGCTATATGGTAGTTGTGTTAAAAGTCAAGATGCTTCTCTGGGCTGGAAGCGGAAGCTGAGGGAGACTGGTGAGAGCACCTGCTTGCCCACCTTGGAGGAAACATCCCACTGCCTGCTGGCCTGGGTTGGAGCGGGCGTGAAGATGCCAGTGGCAGGGATGGCAGCAGCGAGTGGTGCCCTTGGCTACCAGAAGCTGCTGGAGCAGTGCCAGACTCAGGAGCTGGAGGCCCCTAGAGGAATAGCAACACCACCTGTTTATCCTAGCTTGATACTTTTTACATAATGACATGAACAATGCACAGTATTTGTGGGAAAGTCGAAATGCCTAACTATGAGCCACCTTGAAAACCTCTGATATGGCACATACAATGTAAAGAACACAGAGACATATAACAACTAAATATAATGACTATCAAGTTTGTATCCTGCCTTCCCAAGCTGGTGACCTCTAGATAATATTGGACCACAACTGCCACCATCCCAGATTATTGGCTATGGTAACTGGGGCTGATAGAAGTTGTAATCCAGTGGTGTCCAAACTTTTTTCAAAGAGGGCCAGAAGGGCCAACCCAACCAAACTTCTTGAGCTTTTTTTAGGATTGGAGGAGTTGTTGAGCTTTTTTTTTGATTTTACCCCAGAAAATAAACTGCCACGGGGCACAGGGGCCCGATTAAACTAACCAGTAGTCCGGATTATGAATTGCCTGTTGTAATCGAACAACATCTGGGGGGTACTAGGTTGGGAAGGAATTATAATCAAAGATGGGCAAAAGAATGTGACAACATATTTTTATTTAATTCATTCTCAGCCTGCCAGGCAATTCACTATGAAATTTAATTTAGATATGAAATTGAGTTGCTGTATGTACTCATAGCTGAACTGGAATATTACTGGGGAAGTTGATTTGATAAATGAGGATTTTTAAAACTTCATGTTTTAAATTCGTATGAAAATAATAGGGTATTTTCCCCTGGAACAGTAGGTGCATATGTAATGCCCTATATAACTGCATTGCCTTACATGCCTCACCTCCAAATCACCTGCTTTTATAATTGTAGAGATAAGCATACAATTAGCATTTGGGGGGGGGGGCGTTGTGGCAGGAAGGCCAAGTCATTTAACTTCTCCTGTATTACTGAAACCATTTGCAGGCTCTTGGATGAAGGGTCAAGAACACAACAGCCAAAGATAGTGATGTAAAAGTGTTAACAGTTCATTCAAAATCCATAAAGAAACTAAAGGCACTATAAAGAGTTGAAATCCAGTCCAAACTATCTCATTGCAGGGCAGCCCAAACTTCAGGTTCAGACCATCTCATCACAGGGCAGCCCAGAATCAGTTTCATCCAAATTTTTAATGAACAGTTGATTTTGGTTGGTGTGCAAGTTCAACTTCACTGCCATTTAAATATTAATAACAATGTTGGCAGTTTTTTCATCAACCTCAAAGAGCATTCCCTGAATGCATAGTTTAGCATTAATCTACCCAGGAGGATGCCACCAGAAGCAGCATCCCTGTGGCAAGTTCATCACTCACACTTCAGTTGTAACATATGGCAAGTCATAGTACACAGATTACCTCTGTCACTCTAAGAGTTTGCAGGCTACCACTACACATTCCTGGTGACAGCTGTGTGGAGATTCTCTATGTGATTGTGGCCGTTCATGTGGTAGCAACTTTGGAATGTTACAGCTGGAGAGCTTTTCATAGATGTGCTGTTCTCATTTTGTGCCCAAGTAATTTAAAATAAAGTGCCTGTTACAGTTATTTTTCCATGTAAAATTTAGTAATCTTTTGTTAGAATGTTGAACAGGTCACACTGACATTTCAAATGTTACTTGTATAAGTGGGACTATGAAAAAATATATAGCCAGTGTCCTCTTTCCGAAAATATAGCATGCGCCTTAGGAAAGCACACACTAAATGCAGCATGCACTAAATGCAAACTAAGTGGCATAGGTCAATGGGAAAAGACAAAATAGTGGAGGAGTAAAGGAATTAGACCAAACAAGGATATTTAATGTACCGTATTCCCTCCAGAATAGCCTGCAATGTTAGAGAGGTTCATTGTGTGAGTTAAAGTCACTCTAGGGCAGTTCTAACTTGCATGACTAATATTTACTTAGCTGATCACCAAAGGTCTCACTGATCTTGGCAGCATTACAAGGCTTGTATTTTCCACACAGATGAACTGTTCTTGAACAATTTCTCCAATGAATTAGGCACAAATGTGCTTTACTTCAGCATCAGACATGCATGGCCATTCATTCTGCCAACCTTATTTCTCAAACAAATATGCTTATTCTGGCAAATACAGGCAAAGTTTGCTTTTGTATTTTTCTCCAGTAATTTCCTTAGGCAACAAACAAAAACATAAATATGTCATATTTGTGATGGTTCCAAGAGTTAATGCAAACAAACACCACTTTTGCTAAAAGTGCATTATTATGCAGTGAAGAACTGAAATGTAAATAATACATAATATATAAATATTTCAAATTAACATAGCAGAAACATAACTAAGGAACAGAAAGTGGAGGTGTCTCTTTGAATTCAAGCTGTGGGAGTTTGCCTTACTTTCTTTTCCTGAAATTCATTTCTTACCTACACCCTCCATTCCATTCATATGGCAATGTAACTGTTTGTATTAATGTTGTGCAACAAAACCTGTCTTCACAACTGCCAAAAGGCACATTTTATCACCTTGTGGGAGATAATCAAACAGTCCACATTATGATTAATACAATTAGAGAAATATAATACAGAAATGTTGGGTGCTTTTGGTAGCAGAAGGAGGAATTCCATAAAAATAGAAATAAGAATAAGAAATAGTTATAGAGTCAGAATATTTTTCTGCTCCATGATAATGCCTTAGATTCAGACTTTGCTTCCTTAGGCAGGAGTACCCTCTAAGTAGAGTTCTGCTTGGGGAACACTCCTCCCAATAGAGGGGAGGAAGGCATCTTTTATTCATTCCCCACACTAAATCTTCTGGGGCATTGTGTGAGCTGGTTGTTGGAGGAGGAAGGGAGAATAGGCAAGAGTAGGACCCCTCTGCTTGATCAAAAGCTTTCCATGTATGGAAAAAGCCTTTCTGTTCATGGAAGGTGAAGTCTGGATCCAACCTAGAGTTTTTCTTCTGCCATGTTTATAAATGCTGCACCTCAATCCTACTCCCTTAGCATTTTTCTAAACTAAAAAGCCCCAAATGTTGTAACCTTTCTTCATAGGGGAGTTGCTCTAACCTCTTAATCTTTTTTGCTGTCCTTTGCTGAACCCCCTCCAGCTCTATTGTAATGTATTCCCATAGTTATTTAAAATTACCTCCCTCAGTCTTTTCTCAGTCTAAATTTCTCATTCAGTTTTCCCTTCCTTATTTGTGGATCTGCCTAAGTTCTCCTGTCTACACCAGAAAACAGTCTAATGGCTAGTTTGTATGTTTCCTTTAAGAAGAAATCTGTTGTGACTATCCACTCTACTGGAACTCTAGAGCAGATGGTGGAATCCACAGTCACCCAGGGCATACAGAAAGAAGCCTGTCAGAGTTAGGTCTTTTTCTGCATGCCCAGAGTCCTTCTTTGAACTTCCCAATTTTGGCACCAGTAAGTATCAGTTTGGTACTGGATGTGGGCCTAGGAGATCTTGGATTAAATCCCAGATTTTGTATTTCGGCCTCAGAAGCTATATATAAAAATATGAACAGTAGGATTCTTCAAATATTTTCTATGAACAGGCAGAGATTGAGGCATTTTTCTAACAGACAAATGCTACATAATGTATTAAAGAATGACATCAAATAATAGCAGTACCAATGCCAAGTTGATGGGCTGAATATCTATGTCCCAAAATAGGCCTTGCCAAAGGGTCTGTGTGGAAAATTAAGAATAGTCAAGAAAGGTCAAGCTACCACCCTAATGTCCAAGAGAAATCTTTTACAGGCATTAGCCTGTATCTGTATAACTGCCGACTAGCCTGCAGCATCCCTGGTTCCTTTCATAAAGAGGATGTTCTGCAAAGACAGGGAGGAGTTTTATAAACTACAAAATGGTTGGTTGCTCACCAGATTACTTTTTTCTTCCCTCATCTCCTCTGTTTGCCTTTGAAATGTACAATAAAGTGTTTGATTTATAGAACATCCACGAGAGAATGGGACAGTTAATCTAAGTGGTCAGCAAAGACAGAGCAGGAATAAAGATGTTAAACTAAAGGAAAGAACATGTAGATTTCCTTACACCAGGAAACTTTAACAGTTAGGGAATGTATAAAGAATGGAGAAACAAGCTTTCAAAGGGCAGGAAACTTGAGAAATGTCCATGTTTTGGGATCAGTTCCAAAGACTGTTTTGCCTGGTTGCAGTCAACACAAATTCATATTTTCAGTGGATTTGCATGTCAGAATGGCTGTATAAATAGTTCAACCTATTCCAGACAACTCATCTCATTTGTCTTTATTCAACCCTCTTTTTGAGGTTTTTACATGACAAAGTATTTAGCAATTTGGAACATTCACAAAATTCATTTCAGTACATGCAAATACGCAAAAAACTTTGGGTGTTTACTTTTCCATAGTAGTACATAACTCATAAAGTTCTTTCACAAAATCCGATATCTCTAAATCTACAGAAGGGAGATGATCAACCAATTCAAGACCGATAATAATAAGATACACTACAAAGCTGAATGAGTTCATTTGGGTACCTTTGGCAAAGAACTTGTTCATTACTGTCACTAATGTATGTTGGAAGACATCTGATATGAAGTTCATAATTGAAATGTTATGAACACTTCAACATATGGATCTTTCACATCCACTTAATTGCCAGTTTAGTAATAATTTTATGTAATGAGGAATTATTAATAATACGTGAAAAACTAAATTGACGTAATCACCAAAAAACCATAATATGACACTTGCAGTATAAAGGATGTTATAATTCCAGGTGTTTTCTGCTTTCCCCCCATAAAAATGTATGCCTGCATAACATTAAAATTCTTACATAGAATTGTTAGCTACTAATTCTCTTAAATCAATAACAGAGAGAGAGAGATTTGTTCAGTGTCAAAGTATTTTCTTTGTATGTAGTTATGCCTCAGAATATGAATATTATCATCTTGGAAGGGTGAGGAGCACTGGCGGAGGAAGAGGAGTGTGGGGGGAGCGCAGCACCCTGGCAGCGCGATCCCGGTGGGGTGCCATCGCGGCTGCTCCCCCGCCCGTGCTGGGTGCCATGCCCCTGCACGCGGCGTGCCACGTCCCTTGGCGGCGTGCCAGCCCGGCCCCCGCCTGCTCTCCGTCCCCCGGTGCTGGTGCCAGAGCATGAAGCTCCGCCACTGGTGAGGCGGTGAAAGTTAGGGAAGATGTGAGATCAGAAAAAGCTTGACTTGGCAGGTAGATTGTAGTGCAGTGCAGAGCATATGGGGAACTTACAGGAAGTCTTAACTTCTGAATATAGACAGGCTTTTTAATGGCATTATAAAAGCATTTCAATATACCAGAAATCCTATTTGATCTCAATTTCTGCAGCCAGTTTCTCTGAATATTGTAAAATGGAGTACCATCTCTTATAGTAAGAAATACACATTATTTTCCTCAACTGAGGGGTGTGTGTGTATGAAGAATCCCATGTTTTAGGAAGGGACTAGTAAGATGTGACCTTGGATCTCTAGTACACGAATCTAGTACACAAATCCAATAATTGATCATTGGTATCAATCTGATGTTTAATATTGTACTTGGACCTTGTATTGTTACCATAGCAGTTATATTGAAGAGTATGTACCTTTTGGGATTTCTAGCTTCGGGTGAACTTTGGAATCATATTGCATGTTGTGTGGGGAATGGTTGTGTGTGCCCCCATTATCATGAGTTCATTGGGTTGTAGTCAACTAATCTTTACTCAGAGTAGTTCCATTAAAATTAATAGACCAAAGTTAGTCATGGCCATTTGTTTCAGTGAGTCTACTCTGAGTAAAAGGTAGCTGAATACAACTCAAAGCGTCTTCCATTTGTGGATGCCATGTGAGTGTTGTCACTGGTACAACCTCTGACTCACAGGTTTGGCAGTGTGTTTAAGAATGCTTGAGGAATGTCTGCCATTTCCCTACCATTTTGGAATTTTCCTAGTTACATTCCCTGCCCCCTGGCTGTGCTGGTATAGGATATGGTAACTCTTCCATTTACGTATCTCTACCCCCAGTGTAGCGACGCGGGTGGTGCTGTGGGTTAAACCACAGAGCCTAGGACTTGCTGATCAGTAGGTCAGCGGTTCAAATCCCTGCGACGGGGTGAGCTCCCATTGCTCGGTCCCTGCTCCTGCCAACCTAGCAGTTCGAAAGGACGTCAAAGTGCAAGTAGATAAATAGGTACCGCTCTGGCGGGAAGGTAAATAGCGTTTCCGTGCACTGCTCTGGTTCGCCAGAAGCGTCTTAGTCATGCTGGCACATGAGCTGTACGCCGGCTCCCTCAGCCAATAAAGTGAAATGAGAGCCGCAAACCCAGAGTCAGCCATGACTGGACCTAATGGTCAGGGGCCCCTTTACCTTTACCTTTACCCCCAGTGTAATTAGGGTATGAACTCATTATGATTAGGCCACCTTAAGACATTTGCTGTCTGACAAGATGGACGAGATGGCACCCACCCCCCGGGCACATACAGAAGCCAACTGGACTGGTAGTTTAATCTTACTCCAGTACTGCTGAAAGGACACTGTCTTCCACTATAGTGGAGGGCAGCAGGCGGTTGTAGGGGCCACCTGACACAGCTCTGGCCACTCCCTGCATCTCAGCATCTGCTGCCCAAGGCAGCTACCTCACTCTTCATCATTGTAGGCCTGGAGCCGTGATTAGATAACGCAGACAGTAAAATGAAGTAACAGCAGAACACATCAAAATGTAAAAAACAGACAAAAACAAAAACAAAAAACCACCTTGCCAAAGGCCCTCTAACTGTTTGCCTACTTAGAAAGTCTCCAATGTTTTGGCATTATCGTTGATTTTTGTAGACATCTGTTCATTTGCTTTCAAGTGGTGTTAGAGCATCAGAGAGTGCTCTGACCAGTTTAAGGCCAAGTCTGAGCTGCTTAATGTGACTAGCTATCTCATTGTCAACTCACATGGCCGTTTTGTGCCTTCATACCATGACAACTCTGTCTTCTTTGTCTAAGGCTTTTGAGCTTTCAAAGTGTTCACTCTCATGGATCAAAGTTTAAGAGCTGTTCCACAGGTGTGTTCTATGGTGCATTACCTTGCTAGGCTTTGTGGTCTTTTTAAGATTGCTGCCTGTGAAGGAGTGTGATTGTTTAGTGGGGTGAAGAGATATGGAATTAAGCCACTATCTTTCCTATTGACAAGTCACCCACCCACCACACTTTAGCTTTAGGAAGGTGGCTGTTTCACATTCCTTCACCATTCTCTAGGGATGATGAGGGATATCTTCTAAAATTTGAGCAGTCTATTTAATGGCTGGCTCATATGTTCAAAGTGACTTCCATGTGATGCAGCCTGAATCTAATTAATGATCATGTGCCCATGATGACATTGGTTACTGGAGAACATGTGAATTGACACAATCATGAATTCAGTTGCAGTTATTAAGCAGATATATCTACAATTGTGACAACACTTTTTGAAACCAGTATACTTGTGGGAAGACAGAAGTGCCTGGCATCCTCTGGTCCATGGGGTCACGAAGAGTCGGACACGACTAAACGACTAAACAACAACAACATACTTGTGGGAATCACTGCCAGCTCACTGCAGCTGTAGTGATGGACAGTACACCCCTAGAGGCAGTTGGGGTTCACATCATGGAGTCAGTTTTGACAGCATGGATGGGGATAAAGAAATACACCCATAGTTCCTATATGAGGCCATTCATATCAGGCTGTCAATCTGAAATTCTAACCCGTTTAAAATGTCTGCACTGTAAACTAAACAGTTCTAAGGTTCATGTTTAGCTTTACACTGCTGCAGTTAAAGCAGTGTCACAGCAAGTAGAAGGGAGCTCTCTAGCTCCATTGTACTTGACAGAGAGAACAGCATTGTGTCAGTACAATAATCCTGAGACTACTCCAGTGATGAGGGGCCTCCATTGTGTCCTCAGCTGTATTGAGCCATGGACTGGGGAGTGATATGTACTTTTGTTGTCGGAAGCAAAAGTCATGCTGCCAGGGTGGGATTTTGGGGTGGAAATTCAGGGCACCTCTCAGCAGAGAGAGCAGAAGGGTCTGCAAGTGCAGCAGGGCTGGCTTCCCACATTTAGAAGTTGGTGAACTAACACACAACACATTCTAAAATGTTTCATTAACCCAGTAAATCTAAAGTCTTAGATTACCAAACTAGGCAGCTCAAAGGATGAGTCATGTGTTTCTCAGTGCTAAAATCTCAGTACCCTGTTTGCCACTTTTTCAGCATAGATGTTCTTTTGGATACAACTGTAGGAATTTACTATACATTAATACTTGTTTATCTTTTGCAGTAATTGTATAGAAGGCCTTTGTGCTACAGATCTGGTCTTTGCTATAACCAGTTTAATATACAAATGGAAATTGAGTTAATATTAAAGGATCTGATGTCATATTTTTGTATTATTTTAAAAATGTGAAAAATAAAACACTGAATATGCTCTTTCAGAAGGTCTTTAGCACCATAACTTATTTTTGTCTGAAACATGCTAAACAGCAAGAATAATATCAGGGGAAAACATTTATTTTATGTGTGATGGCTGGCAAGAGAGAAATTCATTTATCTTCATTTTTGTATTTTAAAATCCACATAATTTAGTTCACACTGGAGCACTAAGCTGAATGTTAATAATTTTTCTTTGTCTTCTGCATTAAATTATAGACAGAATGCATCCCCCGCCCAATTATTCTCTTGTTTTTAATTCTAAGCCAAACTGTGGCAATTCAGGTACACAGAATCCTTTCCAGCATATGATGTAATACCAGTCTTGCTTTGCAGATAAGTAATATTTTTCATGGAAAATGTTCCCTGAGGCTAAGAGGTCCACTGAAAGCCCAAACTAGTAAAGTGTCTAGAACTGAGGTTCTCAAACTGTGTTCCATGGATCACTAGTCACCTGTGAACTGTATTCAGGTGATCTATGGGAAGGTTGTACAACTGCTAAGAATATCTGTATTTGATTAATTTTTCTCTCTCGTAATGGAGAATGACTTCACATAACTATGCTTAAAAAGGGGTATATTCATTGCCTTAGAAAGGCAAGGTTGTGAGCTATGAGTTAAATACAGCAGTGCTTTCAATTGCAGAAGGAAAAAAAGGATAGTGGTCTGCTGAGACTAACAGTTTCAAGTGGTCCATTAAAAAAATGGTTTGATGAACACTGGACTAGAGAATCTATTTGAATGTGAGAAACTGAGGTACAAATCCTGGCTGAGTTCTGAAGTTCACAGGATCTTACAGAGCTGTGGAGAAGCTATACAGACTAGACTGGGGTAGACACTTGAGAGAGGTGTTGAGATCCTAGTTTCTCCTAGTTGGCTCTACAAATTTAGGTGCAATGAGAGTGACCCTAATCTGAAAATGCATTGAATGAGACCCATTATTGTTTTGATTTATTTCACTTTTGGGGAATTTGCTTTTCTTTAAAAAATGTAGCCATTGGCCTTTGAATAAAAATACTTGGCAATATTTATTTGCAGTTCTCTTGTCAGGATGCATTTAAAGGTATCCTTCATGTTTTAGACCTTACAGCTATAACTTTCACTGTTTGTCTAACTTGGAATGAAAAAGCCTCTGTGACTAGGAAAGTGTCACAACTGCAGTAAAATAACTACATGCATCAGTTAGAAATTCAGAATAGATATAAAGTGTGTATATTGTGTTTTTGGAATTCTGGTTTTCAGATTTTGCTTTTGATACTTATTTATAAACCCTATCTACTGCTATTTGTACAATGACTGTTCCTGCTTAGAATTCTATTAAGTGCTGTGCATTAATCAAAAGGAAATAATGGCTGAACAAACTCAAAAACAAAATGTAGTGAAATATATAAAAATTGTACAAGTGTTTACTTCAACAACAATGAAGGGGTGTAGCTCAGTGGTAGAGCATGTGCTTAACATATAAAAGGTCCTGGGTAAGTCTGGGAAAGATTCCTTCCTGAAACCCTGGAGAACCACTGCCTGTCTGTACTCCTTTAAATTGGTATGTCAGCTTCCCATGTTCCTAATGATGAAGTTGTTGAATAGAAGTGATTCTATTAAGATATTTTTGGAGCAAAATATTACTTCTACACACAGCACAAACATGTTCCTTGCAGACATGCTTGATTCATAGTAAATGAATCAATACCTGAATATTTACATTAAGTTTTAAAAATAATAATGATGGTGACTGCATGTGTTTTCATGGAAAGATACCATATTTGGCACATTGTGAAGAAACAGCATGCACAAAGTTATTATGTGAAAAAATAGCATACACAACAGGCTTACAGATCATTTTTGAATGTCTCAGAGGAAGTTTGCTTTAATTTCCCACAAAATAAGGACAGGCAGATGAATGGACAGAAGAATTAATGTCTATAAGTATGGTGACAAATACATTTAACACTTAGAGATACACAGTGATGCAATTGTAAGTCTCAGAGCTATCAAAAGATAAATACATTTTCCAAGATAGCATGAGCACTGAGAAGTGAACTGGTACATATTTTAATATAATTCCATAGTGGTAGCCAGACCATGTTAATCTGCTGCAACAAAAGCATACACAAAAAAATGAGTCCCATGGCACCTGAGCCCTCAAGATGATTTACACCAGCATGTCATGGTTAGGTGAACACGGAGGAAGTTTTGGAGATGTTGGACTTTGTGATACCTATAATGAGTCAAATGTTTACTCACTGAATATAAGGGAAGTGGTTTTTTTTATTATAATCCTTAAAACTACAGCATGAGCTAGTGTACATGAGAGTATATAGTTATTCTGCGGTGATAAAAAATAAAATTAAGCAAGCATACTCTTGTTACTCTTTACCTAATTCAGAGAATCAATTAAGAGAATAAACTCTTGCTTTTTAGTTCTCTTGTAACAAAATGATTTAGTCACAGCTTCATATGTGTCCAACTATATTTTGAATCTTTCAGTTCTTCACTTCATGATAATAAAAATAAAAATAAAAAATAATAATTTTATTGTTTATACTCTGTAGAATAAAGCATCAAACATTAAAAACTTCCCAAGCTGCCTTCAGATGTCTTCTAAAAGTTATGTAGTTTTTTATCCCCATAACATCTGAAGGAAGGGCATCATTCCTCAGGGAGGGTTCCCTGTAACTTCGCTTCTCACACTGAGGGAACCAGCAGAACACCCTCAGAGGAGGACCTCAGTGTCCAGCTTGAATTATGGGGTGGTGATGCTCCTTCAGGTATACTGGGTCGAGGCCATTTAGGGCTTTAAAGGTCAGCACCAACACTTTGAATTGTGCTTGGAAATATATTGGGAGCCAGTGAAAATCCTTTAGGACCAGTGTTATATGGTCCTGGTGGCCACTCCCAGTCACCAGTCAGCTGCCGCATTCTGGATTAGTTGTAGTTTCTGAGTCACCTTCAAAGGGAGCCTCACATAGAGTGCATTGTAGTAGTCCAAGTGGGAGATAACCAGAGCAGGGAGATAACCGTGGGCAGGTAGCATCTAGCTGGTGTACCAGATGGAGCTTGTAGACAGCTGCCTTGGACACAGAATTGACCTGTGCCTCCATGGACAGCTGTGTGACTCCTAGGCTGTGTACCTGGTCCTTCAGGGGCACAGTTAACCCATTCAGGACCAGGGAATCCCCCACTCCTGCCCACCCCCTGTCCCCCTGAAACAGTACTTCTTTCTTGTCAGGATTCAACCTCAATCCATCCCCCAGCGATCTCCAGACACTCGCACAGGACATTCACTGATTCTGATTTAAAAGAGAGGTAGAGTTAGGTATCTGACGATATCAGACAATTCATAGTAAAAGTAGGCATAGTAGTGAGTGGTCAAGCTACCAAACAAGCTTGAAGCAAATATTAAAAACCAAAAATCTTTTGGTAGATCTTGATACAGCAAAGGATAACCACAAAACAGTATGTGGAGGTTACAGGTACGCAAATGGAAAGATTTTGACAATACTAGAATTCAGAAAGATGTGAAGGCTTTGTCTACTATTTAAAGCTTGATCTATCCAAAAGGTTTTGTGTTTAAGTTCAAGTGTTTTCACAAATGCAGTTACAAGCTGGAATGTGTGCAGAGGAGGACAACCAAGGTGATTAAGGGTCTGGAAACTAAGCCCGATGAGGAGCGCTTGAAGGATCTGGGTATGTTTAGCCTGGAAAAGAGGAGATACAATGGCCATCTTCAAGTATCTTAAGGACTGTCACATGGAAGAGGGAACATACTTGTTTTCTCCTGCTCTAGAGGGTAGGACTCAAACCAGTGGCTTCAAGTTACAAGAAAGGAGATTTTGACTAAACATTTGGAAAAAACTTTCTGACAGTAAGAGCTGTTTGGCAGTGGAACAGACTCCCTTGAGAAGTGGTGGACTCTCCTTCCTTGGAGGTTTTAAAGCAGATGTTGGAAGGCCATCTGTCATGGATGTTTTAGCTGAGATTCCTGCATTGCAGGGGATTGGACTAGGTTACCTTTGGGTCCCTTCCAACTCTAAGATTATTTGATTCTATGAATTGACTTACTATCTGCTGAATAGAAAGGTGAAATTGCATGGATTGACTTCTTGAGCAGCAGCTACTCAGAAAATGTTCTGTTCCACAAAAAGCTGTAACCTGAAAACTCCCAGTGATAAAACCAAAGGCAATGTTTCAGTACATAGACCATTTTGCAAGGTGTCCAGAAAGTGTAGCAGGCTAATATATGAGAACTTGTTTGAGAAGAATCTTGTCCTACCCTTTGTTTCATACCATATTGGTTGTACCACATGGTATTCTGGCAAATCTACTTCACTTTAAGTTGCCCAGATGTTGTTTTAAGCGTAACTGATAACTTCATGAAAAATCTTTGGTGATATGCTTTTTATGATTCTTACATTCACCATCACTCAGACTACCTCACAGGATTGCTGTGAGGATAAAATGGGGGTGAGTATGCTTCCTTGAGTTCCTTGGATGAAGAGTGAGGAAATGATAATGTTGGTGTTGCTGACTAATTTGTAAGGTATTCCTTCAGTGTTTACTGAGCTGGTAGGCACAATTTTTGGTACGAGGCTAAGATTGAGATAAAGTTGACCTTTGGGGGCTTTGATACAGATAATAAAGAATATGGAGTAATGCTGCTAAGCCAGGGGTTCATAACTGCGTCCGTCCAGATGTTGTTGGACTACACCTCCCATCATCCCTGACTATGCTGGGGCTGCTGGGAGTTGTGGTACAGAAACATCTGGAGGGCTGCAGTTTTTGTACCCCTGTGCTAAGCTCTCAACCCATTAAATATCAGCAAAAAAGCACAACCCAGTATTAAAACTTTCTCTCTGATTTTGAGAACAAACAAGTAGTTCAGAAATGCTCCTTAGATACTATGTAGAAGGGTGAAGGTCTGTAATCTGTAGGCATGGATATTTCTCTTTACATAGCTTTACAGACTCTTATGTCAATACTGTGTGAGAGATTTCAGTGGCAATCAAAATGTGTAAGATGCAAGTGACTATTAAAATTATTACATAAGGAGGATGTTACTTACTGTACAGCATCCTGTCAAAGGCTATCACAAAAGTATCTATGGTAAATGGAAGAACTTGATCAGTAGATGTCAAACATACCTGCTGCCAGGTATTCAGGCCTTGGTTTCATTTTCATTTCCTAAGACAATCTTGCCACCAGTCCATAAATGTGCTACACCAGCATTACATAAGAGCAAGATACCAGGCTGTTATAATGAAGCGTTGTCTGGTTTACAGGAAGAGTCTTCTTATCTTCATTGGCTGTGACTAACACTAGGAAGAAAATTTAAATGCCAAACCTGGGTGATAGTTCCTATAGTTGGTGGGAATATGTGAGAGGGCTTTTAAAGCTGTGACGCCAACTCTGTGGAACTCCCTGTCCTAGGAGATCTGAACCAGCCCCCTTTTGATAGTATGTTATGGCCAGATGAATATGTTTATTGTTAAATATTTTCCTCAGCTGTTTCTCTTCCTCGTTATGTTTTTAGCAGTTAAATGCTGCTTTTTTAAAAAGATATTTATTGAAATTTCAAAGGTTATACAAAAAAAGTAATAAAAACAAAACACAACCACAAAAAATGACAAATATAAAAAACAAAATACAAAACTAAAAACTATTTAAAAACAAGTAAAGTTTCATTCCCTTATTTTCTTATAACTTACTTCCCCGACCTCCTCATACCTCCCCTTTTTGTATTCCAATTTCTAATTATTAATTCAGCAAATCCTCTCCCTTAATTTTCATTTAATTTTCAACCTTTCTTTTCTTTTTACTTAATCATTACAGCTGAAAAAAACCCTTAATTTTCTAAACCAACATCATTCTAACATTCATTAATTTTGCAATATTTCCCAAGATAGTCCTTAAATTTCTTCCAATCTTCTTCCGCCGTCTCTCTTCCCTGGTCTCGGATTCTGCTAGTCATTTCTGCCAGTCCCATATAGTCTATCACCTTCATCTGCCATTCTTCCAAGGTGGGTAGATCTTGTGTCTTCCAGTTAAATGCTGCTTTTGCTGTATTTCAATGGTTTTAAATTTGCTTTGTAAGCTATCTTCAGTTCAGTCCTGTTTTTGAAACAGGTATGATATTAATGTAGTCTGGTCACATCTTACGTGCATTTAACTTGTACAATTTAAATTACGTAGCTAGTTGAAATCAAAAGGTGAGGGTGTGTGACCTAACTAAGTCTGGCAGGACAGTTTACTCTCTGGTCTTAATCCCTTCATGCATTAATTAGAGTTACCAGTAAATATGTTGGTTATATGAGGCGGGAAATATTCCACAGAAATTGGCCAGGTTAGTTTGAGCTTTGAGCAGAAAAATTATAAGTTATTTAAATTGGCTCCAGTGAGTAGTCTGGAAGTACCTGCTGTTGTAGTATTCCTTATTTTAAGCAGAATGGACCTAATCAGTTTGTTTGATGTGAGAGCTCTATGTAAGAGTATTTTGTATGTTTCATGCATGCATTTTGGGCACAGCTTCTCTTCACCAGATGAAACAAATGTAATATACTCAGTAGTAAGCCACACTGCAATTTCTTAAGTTCTTTAAAGATGGGTGCAAAATTTATATTTAGATCTGTTCATTTAAATGCATTCGGGGCGGGGGGAACCTGCATGGAATTTTGTGGATAGTGTTTAGTTCAAAGTCGGTTGTGTTATTGGCTACTGAAACTCGCTGAGAAGAAGTAGTTACCAGATGGTGAAATGAAAACCACTTTTTCCTGTTCACCTGATGGCCTAAAACTGGAAGCAGTCAACTCAATTATAATGATGGGACACATACTTTGCAATGAAGTTGTTATTCCTTTCTCATTCATGGGTGTCTGTGTTTAATGAACCTGACAATCATGACAAAATTGACAAATGAGTGTTGTGGATGGGGCAGGGGGATTCAGGTGGCAGAGGAGGTGGTGGTAAGGTGAGGCTCAAATTGTTGGAGAAAGTATGTGCTGAAAAATAGGTCTTACAGTTGTGTGTAAAGGAGGAGGCAAATTGTGTGATTGCAAGTTGTGTAGACTTGCATGTGGAAAAAGAAAAAAGAGTGCTGTTTCTAACCCACAAAAAAGGAAAAAGTAATCCAAATCACCCTTGTTAATGCCAGGGTAGTAGTCAACCTGAAATTGGTAGATTCTTGGAACTGTACATAATCTGCATGCCCTATTTAGCTGCAGAGCGCATTGTTCAGTAGTAAAGAATCCTGATTGCTCCAAATAAGTCTCATATTGAAGACGCTTCCTTTCTTTCTTGGTGGGTTTCATCATTTGCGGATGTTATTTCTGCAGTACGACTTGCCAGAGGACTTATTTATTATATTACAATTATTTATATCCCACTTTAAAAATGAATCAAGGATACACAAAGCAGCTTACAAATCTTAAAGGTATTTACAACAATGAATAAAACACACAAATGCGAAGTCACAATGAAACAAAAAGCAGATGGTATAAAAGCTAGCAGCTTAATGAAAGTGAAGCAATAGTATTTTGCTTTAATTCAGCAAGCTCAGCTTACAGATCTTGCCTTAATTGCTGGTAGCGTCGTTCAGAAAATATCAGATAAACTAAATTGAGGATTAGAATGCATCATAGATTAAAGTCTAGAGCTCAGATTTAAGTACCAGCTGGAAGGGAGAACAGCCTTAAAATTGGTGCCTCCCACGCAAAGTACAAGAGCTGGCAGATGTGATTAAAGTGCATTAATATACAAACTATTTGAATTTGGGTTTATTAGTTTGTATAGTTTCTGTAGTTTACAGCTTCTAGTTTATTGCCCCGTTGAACAAAGGCAGAAAAGCATGGCAGTTTTATGTGGCATTGTTTAAGTATTCATAAAACAGAAGTAGCCGGCTTTCTCACAAGGGGCTGTTTCCGCCCTGCAGTAGAGAAAGATACTATTTTTCCCAAAATAAATGAGGAAAATCAATTATTCCCACTTTCCTTGAATCCGCCCACCACATACCCCACATCTCTCATATATACGCTTTACTTACATGATTTAGTTCCAGCTTGTAGTGGTTGTCCTAATATGTAATTGTTTGATTGACATAAGGTATGTAACAATAGATAGCTGTGAAATACATTAAGCGTTTAGGAGTATGTTGTGCCTTCTGTAATAATATAAAATCCATCTATTCTGGTTGATGGGTTTTAACCTCACACAGAATACTTTAAACTCCATTTGGACTTGTGCCTACAATCACCTTAGCAAAGTCTCTTAAGTAACTGCGCACAGCCTAATTAGTATGCATTATCAATTAACAAACTTAATAGCCGGCAGATTGATTAGATCCTCTGTTGCAGGGGCAGAGCTGAAGCGAAACAGAATGAAAAATCATTGCACGCATTCACTGCTGCTTTGTTATTTTCTCAGGTCTCCTTCTCCTCCTCTACATTCCTTTAATTAATGCATACATATGGTTCTGAATATATTGTAAACTAGAGCTTGCTCAAACTCTTAATAAAACTCACTTACAGAAAGTGGGGGGAAATTGCACAATATGTTTTCACCCATATTTTTCTTTTAAAGTGGAACATTACCCCATCTCTCCACACACCCCATGCTACTCCTGATAAGCTGTGTATAAGTGATGGCTATGGAAATATATAGACAAGTGAAATCTGTTCACATTACTTTATAATCAGAAGTTCCGTCTCAGAACTGTGATGGTTGTTCAGTAGTCACATTGATGGCAATCTGACATCCATTCAGTGGTTTTGGCATCTTAAAGATCATCAGAAAATATGTTGCATCTATTAAACCTTCTCTTAGTTTTGATGAGCTGGAAAAGTATGAAAGAGGGATGGAAATGCCTCATTTTCAAAAGAAGATTATTCTAATATTTAAAAGAGATTATTTTAAAATATTGTTTCCAACCAAGCTGTTCATAAAAAGGCCGACAGTACTGAGAATTTACATCTTAAGTAACAATTCCACGCATAAAACTGGAAGAGTTTTTTGAAAGCTGTATCCAACAATCTCAATTGCCAAGTTACTGTGGGAAGGTTTTCTGTGTGAGCAAAAATGAACAACCTTATGCACTTCATGTGTGCCATGTAGTCATTATTTTCTATTATTATAATTTTATCACTTGAAAACAACAATAATAGCACCATCCATATCTGTAGTATCTAAATTTTTGTTACCATTTATATTTCACTTTTATGGTCAAATCCTGTTACTTTATAGGAATGCTATGCCAGCAGCAGGGGAAACTATCTAACTAGGGATGGAACTTTCAGAAAATCTTGAGCTTATCCACACAGATATATTTTTCTTCTAATTCCCATCACCCTCCTTGATCTCAACAAAAGCACTTTTCTTTTACTGGTTCATCATTTTTTCTTTTACTTACATGCATCATTAGTATATTATAACCATATGCACTCCAGGTTTCCTAAAGTAACCAGCACATAAACAGATTCATTCAGCAATTCACACAGCTGTATAAAAATACTCTTGTATTAATACCTGTAAAATTATGCTGCTGCAAAAGTCCAGTACTGCACGGGCATGAATCTTTTATATGTATTGTATGCATAATATAAGTTGGGCTTAATAAACAATAACATTGACCAATTCATGAGCAGCTCAGATTTAAGTAGCTACTTGATGCAAGAGGCAGCCCAATGTAGACTGATGACAGTGATAAGCCCACCACAGAGATTTAAACTTGGGATTCCTACATTTACAAGGCTAGTCACTGACTCTCACATCCCAGCAGCTTTAGTTTTGGAACTAGGCACATTATCCCATCACTTCCTATTTCCATAGTCTTGACTTGCAAATGGATGTTGTCTATGTAGCCTGGTTTTTAGTGAGTAGAGAGGGGCAGTCTAAGGGAAAATGTTGTTTGCCATTTGGTGGGATACTGGCCATGCTCACTGTTTCTTAAAAAAAGCTTTAGCTTTCTTCTACAAGTTTTTAAACAATGCAAATAAGTAACATTCAAGCAAAAATTAAAAAGGAAGAGATAAAATAGGGAAAGGGACATGGGTTAATGTATTTTGACTATCTAAATTGGAAATACAAATACATTGGACTGCAACTATGATATATAAATCTCCCGAAGCTGACCAGATGTTATTGTATTTATCTTCTTTGCACTTTTGTCAATACATTGCCACTTCAAATAAGGACAAGGACAGCAAACCGTTAATCTATTGTTGTATGGAAGGTAAATTCTCCTTCCAGTGTTGAAGCATAATGCCATGCTCACAGTTATGCTGTATGCACAACTCACCATGAATTTAGGCAAGCTGTCCAAAAAAAAAAAAAAAAAAAAAGGTGTGCTGGATCTTACCAAGGTTCCATTTAAGTCCAGCATCCTGCTTCCTGCAATGTTCAAATGGATGTCTCCAGTAAACCTAGAAGCAGGACCTGAAAGCAACAGCTCTACTATATAATTAGGCATGAGGGAGAGACAAAGCACTGTCATAACTAGGGACATTGATACCAAGGGACATTGAAGCCCACTTGTAGGATTTACAGTCTCCAAATATCTGCCTAGTTTACATACCCATTCTCCAGTGTCTGTCTCTAAAGCATAAATCTCATGCCAGAAATTCAAACAAAAGGAACTTTAAAAGAAGTTAAAGGACACCTATCAGTCTTTCAGTTCTTCAAACAGGCAACATTCTGCAATCTGGTTCAGGCAGTGCACTAACTAAAAGGTAGATTAACAAAACAAGATAAAAATGATTTCAATATAGCTAGTGTATCTGTCGTAATTGATAAGGAAAAAAAGCTGCCAGATGTGTCATGCAACTCCAATCTAATGGTATCAAAAGGCATTCACATAGTATCATAATTGACACCACTACAAGTAGAAGAGAATACTGTTACACTTTCTGATTTATGTTTTTTTCCACAGACTCAGGCTCACATAACAATTTTTGATGGATAAACTTCTAGTCTCTTCTTCAAAGAGTCTAGATGGATAAACTTATAGTTTCTTCTTCGAAGAGTCTAGATGTTATGTTAAAAATACCCGTCGATCTGCCTGGGTTGCACCAGCCACTCTGGCCAGCTTCCAACAGAATATACAAAAACACAACAAGCATGTCCTGTAAGACATATCACCAACATGCTTAAGTCTAATCAATGCATGAATGGGTTAATACCATAAAGTAGCTGTCCTGCCAGGCTTAGCAGGGTCACTTGCCCTCACCTTGGGAGGAAATAGGTAATTATGTCTAAGCTCAGTGCATGAAGAAGTTTGAGCTGGTTGCGCCTTCTCAGTCACGTGGTTCTCACATGCCATCCTTGAATTCTATATGAATAATGTTTACCACTTTGTAACTAAGCTAAGTTTTTTAATACCTGTGCAGCTTTTCTGACTGATGTATGGAAAAGCATATGAGCCAGACTTTTGAAGAGTTAGTAATTGAGCAATTTTTTAATTTACCAAACGTGGATTATGCTGGGGTGAGAGGGAACCTTTGTAAGTTACTTTTAAAGGGGGGAATTTTGGAACTTCCTTGGAAGGCATATTTTAAAGGTTTTACGACTTATATTTCTATGCTTTGCTTCATATTTTGTGATTTTAAATCTCTACAGGCAGGGGTTCTCTCACCAAAGAGTACTTGCCCCAAACTTGGATCTTTGCAACCAGTAATTTTCCTTTATATATATGAATTTCTTTTTATAGAAAGCTACTAAGTCTACCATAAACAGTTGGATGGTTTTTCTAATGTATTTAAGGGGCTATAATAAATTATTTTAAAAGAGGAATTTCAAAACATAGTTATAGTGATTTTAAAAACAGCTATAATTTTAAGTAATAATGTTTCTTGGGAGCAAAGTCATACAGAGGACAGGCAAGAACGTTTTAGAACAAAAGTATTTTTGGCAAACTATGGAAAAGTTGCGTAATGTTTGCAGAGAATGTACCTTCCTAAATTTAAAAAGTGTCATTCACTGTTCACAACCAAACCCATACTGGAATGGTGGAACTATATGTTTTGTGAAGCAGGAGCTCATAACAAAAAATAGGGGTGCCCATCATGTTTTGCAGATTATCCCTTCTTGTCCTCATGATGTCATGCTATACAGCTCCCCACCCTTGTTCCACATCATAGACTGCCCATGGCAGAGAAACCTATAGCAGAATCATCTGATTGGCCACTGTGGGTAGCTCATTTGGAAGAGCATGAGACTCTTAATCCCAGTCAGGGTTTGAGCCCCATGTTGGGCAGAATATTCCTGCATTGCAGGTGGTTGGACGATGACTCCTTTGATCCCTTTCAACTGTACAATTCTATTATTTTATGATTATATATATATTTGCACCAACAGAATGTATTATGTATGTATGGGATGAGTTTCTGGCATGATTGTGAGAGGGGACCCATGCTACAGGTTTATATCAGGCTCTAAAGAAATTATGCTTGTGCTTTATCCTATCATGTTTCCTCTGTTCTGAAGCTACTTCTGATTAACTTTATTGAATGACTCTTAATATAGCACAATGTGTGTGTGTGTGTGTGTGTGTGTGAGAGAGAGAGAGAGAGAGCGAGCGAGCGAGAGAGAGAGAGAGAGATATTGCACTCTCTCCATACTGTTTTTTATTTTATAGATTTCTATTATTTATTCATTTATTAAAACAATTCTCTGTAAGCCTATCCAGAAGAAAGAGCCACTGAGTCGTATGGGGCTTACTTCCAGGTACACAAAAACTAAGGAAAAGCCTACTGGATCAGGCCTATGGTCCATCTAGTCCTGAAGCCTGTTCTCACAGTGGCCATTGGGAAGCAGGGAAGTAGGACCTGAATGCAATAGCACTCTCCCTACTTGTGATTCCCAGCAACTGGCAGTCAGATGCATGTTGCCTCTGACAGTGAAGGTAAAACATAGCCATGGTGGTAAATGCTACAGGCTGGGCTGTGAAGCCACAACTATCAGCAGAGCAATGTGACTAGCATCTCCTTTTTTGTGTGAAAGTGTATTGAGAGGGTAGAGCAGGAATGATATGGGGTTTGGAGTATGGTGGCCATTTTTATTCTGTGCAATTACCAAATTAATTGGTGGTAACTACTTTTTCATGACTTTTTCTGGCTCTAGGGTGGATTTTTCATCTCGAATATTACACTGTATATTGGTTGCTGGAATGAGTGTGTAAATGTATATTTTGTGACTAAAATATCTCTGTGTTCTATTATCCTTTTGCTTATTAATATATTTTATGGATATTGCTTATTTACTTAATTGTCAGATAATGTTTTGTACTGTTTTGTTTGTTTGTTGCTGCTTTGAGTTCCTCCTGAGGGGAAAAGTAGTATACAAATAAAATGATGATATGTGTAGGACATGGGTAGGCAAACCAAGGCCCAGGGGCTTGATCCGGCCCAATCAGCTCCTCAATCCAGCCCGCAGACGGTCTGGAAATCAGTGTGTTTTTATAAGAGTAGAATGTGTCCTTTTATTTAAAATGCATCTCTGGGTTATTTGTGGGGCCTGCCTGGTGTTTTTACATGAGTAGAATGTGTGCTTGTATTTAAAATGCATCTCTGGGTTATTTGTGGGGCATAGGAGTTCGTTCATTTTTTTCTTCAAAATATAGTCCGGCCCCCCACAAGGTCTGAGGGACAGTGGACCTGCCCCCTACTGAAAAAGTTTGCTGACCCCTGGTGTAGGATAAGGATTACAGCAGCAAGCTGTACGTACTTACCTGCCTGGGACCCCACTGAGTTCACTTGCATCTACTTTTGTGTAGGCATGCATAGGATTGTCCTGTTAACCATCTCCTTCTAAAATTATAAGGCACAAAAAACTATAGGCTTTTTTCACATGGAAAGTGCTCCAACCTCCTGATCTTCATTTTTGCCACTTTAAAAAAATACCTTTCCCATTGCACTGATAGTCTTTGTTTTTGAGATTAGAATGGGGATATGCATATAAATATGCAAGGTGGCTGGTTAGGTAGCTGTAAAGGATGAAACAAACATACTAAAAACTTGGATCTTAGAAGCATACATTTTGAAATACAGAACTCATATTGGCTGATTTCTAAAAGGTCTGTAGCTATTTATTTTAGAAGCTTTTGATCATTTATTCATTGCAGTACATAATTTACTCTCTATGTAAAAACTGTCTGCTTGAAGTTCTTTCTTTATCAAAAGTTGGTGCCCCCTTGTTCTTGTATTTGACACTATCTCAAATTGCCTTGAAACAATTATCCTCACTATTCCCCTTGGAATTTTCTATACTTTAATGAGGTTCCCTCTTAATCTCTCGTTTGCTGAAGGATAACTTGCTGAATAACTAAGAGCCTCAAATCCCTGTATGCATCTTGTTACCGCCTGCTGTACATTCTCCATTCCTGGAACATCCTTTTGTAATAAGGTGACTGAAACTGTGCACTATTCTAAATGTAGCTATCTGAGCTCCTTAAACAATGCCAGCATAATTTCCTCAGGTTTACATGCAATAGCTCCCATTGGTATACAAAACTCCATGTAGTTTCCTTTCTCCACTCTTCAAAAACCACAGCACTGAGAATTTAGCATTGAATGTTCTGGTGAAAATTTGTTACTCAAGCAACAAATACAATTAGAGAAGAGGATTTTGGAGAAAAGAAAAGTAGAGATCAACTTAATCAGTACCAAATAAAAGGTTGTGTGTTAAAATCACCGATTAGAGGCAAATTCATATGACTGTTTTTGTCCACTGTTGGCATCTGGGCGAAAAGGATACTTTTATTTTCTCTGTGTGGGTTTTCTTTTTATCACAGCCACTTTGCTCAAAAACATCTGCGCAATAGGATGACAGATTGCACAAAACACCTTAGATTATTAAATGACGTTTTGCATGATGTATCTTGTGTACCTGGAAATGTGGATTTTACAGGATTGTTGCAATAAAGTGGAGTCCCACAAGCAGTATAATTGTATGGCTAGCTTCACATCCTAAACAACATTTGTTGATTTTGGGGCAACCTTAGAGCAAGGGAGACTGATTTGCCTAATGGCTGCATCCAGCCTGTTAAAGGATTTCCTGGTAAAATGACAAGGCAACTTGTTCAACAGTGAAATGGGTTCCCTTGGAAGGTGGTTGACCTCCTTCGTCTACCTGCCAGGGATTCTTCACTTGTGATTCCTGTACTGCTGGGGGTTGGACTAGATAACGCCTGAGGGTCCCTTCGGGCTCTACAGATTACATATGCTGTAAGTACCTTTTGCTTTTCATTCAGCTTTGATTTCTAAACTTATGCAGCTGTCTCAGTTGGGAAAAACTGGATGCAGCCTGCAAGCCTTATGTTGCCTGCCAGTAATTAAGAAAATATGGTTTGGTAAAAAAGGTAAAGGGACCCCTGACCATTAGGTCCAGTCGTGGCCGACTCTGGGGTTGCGGATAATCTCGCTTTCCTGGCCGAGGGAGCCGGCGTACAGCTTCCGGGTCCTGTGGCCAGCATGACTAAGCCGCTTCTGGCAAACCAGAGCAGCTCACCAAAACGCTGTTTACCTTCCCACTGGAGCAGTACCTATTTATCTATTTGCACTTTGACGTGCTTTCGAACTGCTAGGTTGGCAGGAGCAGGTTTGGTACCAATGGCTTAATTAGAGCCAAAGTTGTTACACATACTCGAGTCCCTCTTTTAATGCCTGGGCTCAGCCCAATATCATATGTAATGTCTAACATGTACAGCCCAGTGTAGAGTGTTGCCCATCAGCAGATCACAGTTGATGATTATCACAGAGAGAAATACTAAATACATGTTTTTAGTGTGGTTTCAGATAAGTTTGTCATAGAATCTCAGAACTTTATGCAAGTTTTATGCAGTGTTTCCACATCAGAATACCAACCTGTGCTTTTGTTACATTTAATCCAAATCCAATAAAAATAATTGGTTATACATTTGCATCTACTGTTGATGTGCAAACATGTTAGTATCAAAATCCCAGGTTTGGGTGGGTGGTTTGTCACAAATGTGGTTACATTTCAGTGGGTGTTGTCTGTTGTCACACCCCCTGCTGCTGTTTGCTCTTCAAGTGAGCACTATTTAGCCATTTTGTTTCTTTCAGCCCATGCCATATGAGAATGTCTATTTCCACAGATTGTTGCATTCTGAAGAAAAGCCTGTAATATAATTGCAATGTGCATCAGTCTTTAAAAATAACAACAATGTGAAGGTTTGCAGAAGATTGTCTTTGTGGAAGACTTCTGTTAAATACACACACAAATTCACATAATGCAGATCAGGAGGTATCAGCATGGTTAAGCACAGTTAAGGTAGCTATTAGAGGCAAGAAGGCTTCCTTCAAAATACTGAAGTCTTTTTCAAATGAGAACAAAGCAGATCTCAAAATGCATGCAAACATGTAGATAATAACAGATACAAAAATAAAATTGAGGAGCACATAAAGATACCATTAGTAGCAGGATTCAGATGGCAAGAGAGTAACAAGTGTGCTGAAGAATCTGAAGAATTGGTATCTGAAGAAGTGTGCATGCACACAAAAGCTCATACCAAGAACTAACTTAGTTGGTCTTTAAGGTGCTACCGGAAGGAATTTTTTTGTTTTGACTATGGCAGACCAACACGGCTACCTATCTGTAAGTGTGCTAAAGAAGGACAAAGAGAATCCAGAGAAGCTAAATGAATTATTTGCATCAGTCTTCACTGTGGGAGATGTAGGAGAGATCCCTATGCCTAAAATAATTTTCCCAGGAAAGGAGTCTGAGGAACTGAGGCAAATAACGGTGTCTGTACTTCTCAAGATACAGTGGGTAGTAAATCTCTCACTGTTGTACATCCATAGTTGACTATCATAAAGTGCTGTGAAATTAAACTACTTTTTTTCCGAGAAAATAGGTGTGAACACATCCAAGTTTTGTCCATAATATCTTGCAAAAAATGTTACACTTCTTCACTTTTCCAGAAGACCTGAGGAAATGCCCCCTTATTATTCATTCATATTTTCTCCATACTGAATGCTTTTCCTTGGATTACCGTGCCCAAGAACTAAGCATTATATCACCTCCTTCAAGTCTGTTGCAGTGCTTAAGCAAGTGATAGCTAATATGGTGCCTTCCAGATGTTGTTCACCTACAACTCCCATCAGGCCTCACCACTGGCCATGCTGGCTGGCGCTGATGGGACATGTAGTTCAACATTTGGAGGGCAACATGTTGGCTGTCTCCATTTATACACAACTTGTATATTTGTACGTGGTTCTGAAACATCTCGCTGCACAGAAGAATGACAGGCCTAACAATATTAATGGCCTGCTTTCCCTTTGCTTAGACCTTCAATCTGTTGCTTAGCAAATAATACAAAACAAAACAAGAACTAGCAGAACAAACGCCACTATTATCAACAAACAGACAGAGTTTTCCATCCCTTCTTGAACAGTTAAGGAGTCTGGTCCCTACCTCCCTGTTGCCAGACAGTAGATTAGTTCCATGTTCTGCATGGCTGTGCTGTTCGAGGGATTTTAAGATACCAGCTTTACACAAACCTGAACAAATAGTTTATATTTTTCTTGGTGTCCAGCAGCATTTCAGGTGACCATTCATCTGGGATTTTCTTTCAAGCTCAGATTCTAGAAACCTAGAAGGGTTGAACAACAGAAACTGTAATGGGATGTACTTAAGAGAGACAACAAGAGTGGGGAAACTTATGTATGTAGTATGTTACTGTATATGCTCTTCTCCTAGAAAACCATCAAATATATCTCTTATAACATAGTATCAATTTGCATTTGTTTTGAAACATAGCAGAGTACAGACAATTCTCAATTTGCTTGTGTTTAGTGCATTCACAACTGTGCATATGTGCATCATGTTCAGCACTGGAAGAGCGTGCAACGCCTCTCTGATGTGCATGATGACCTGGAATGTAACCCACACATAAATGGGGGAGGGGT
The DNA here is from genome assembly GCF_964234715.1 of Podarcis melisellensis. NCBI lineage: Eukaryota > Metazoa > Chordata > Lepidosauria > Squamata > Lacertidae > Podarcis > Podarcis melisellensis. Next base: position 35,597,479 of record NC_138543.1, read on the forward strand.
ATAACAGACCTGTCCCAATTCTCTTGCAATAAGATGCTGCTAGATATAACAGTGATATGATGTCCAATGCATTTTGGTGTCCACTTTCAGCCATTCTTATCCATAGAATCAGGGTACCAGTCACTTCAGATAGCTAGCAACCAAAAACAGACCTATTAGTGTATCAAACATGTATTCCATTAAGAAAAGCACAGTTGCATGTCCCAAAGTAGTGGCTGAATTATATAGTTGATGCTACCTGCTGTTATGTGAACTACCCATTCAGAGGTTTATATAGAAATCCACAATCAGTATTGTTTTTCCTTTACTAAATAATGGGAGGGTTGATGTTTTATTTTAATTGGTAAATCCTTTTTATCCATCGAATACTTTATAGCTCACAAATGTCAAGTCATTTATCCAGCTGTTAACGTGACTGCTCATTTTCCATATTTCCGATGGACTTATTTCCAGTTCAGTGCTAAGACAGGCCAAGCTTGAAGTAAATCAATTCTCCCTTTGTGCTAAAAATTAGCATAGCACAAACTAATCAATGCTCTGAAATACTACTGCAAACGCTGCGACATTGAACACAATGGAAGTGAGCTAAATTGCTTATTCGGCAAAACTGAAGGCAAAGTAGGCATTTAGAATACTGGCTGGCAGATCTGTGTATAATATTAATAGATAAACTGAATACAATTAAACGTCAGTGACAAGCACTTTTGCTGACTATAATGAAGTTTATAGTTATCAAAAACTTAGGTCCCCCCCCCTTCATGTTATGATTTGTTCACACAAGTATCAATTCATGGTATCTCTTTGACTTAAGGTTCTACTGCCAAGGTGTGCTTTGCTCTGTTGCTTTCAGCTTGTGACTTTTTGTAAACCTGTTGATACAGGCTAATATATTAAGGATGCTGCACAGACATCTGCCTTAGTTCACTCTCAATCCTGTAGTTCTACCTACTAAATTTATAAACTTCATTCAACTTGAGTAAGGCAGACTCGATGGTGTGGTAGCACTCAGTGCCAAGCTAAATGTGGCATTCATTGCATGAATGCAAATCTAAAAACCATTCATGACACTAAAATGTATTAAATGCCTGGATGTTTAAAATAATCCTTGCCTGGCACAAAAGAATAGCTAGGTTGACAGCAACTATGCTTCCCTTAGGAGCTAATTCCAAAAAGATGGGCCCTACAAGAGAGGATGGAAGGAGCTATAGAAGAGTCTCTGTTGAGACTGGTTTGTGTTTGATTAAAAGGTAAAGGTAAAGGTACCCCTGCCTGTATGGGCCAGTCTTGACAGACTCTGGGGTTGTGCGCCCATCTCACTTAAGAGGCCAGGGGCCAGCGCTTGTCCGAAGACACTTCCGGGTCACGTGGCCAGCGTGACATCGCTGCTCTGGCGAGCCAGAGCCGCACACGGAAACACCGTTTACCTTCCCGCTGGTAAGCGGTCCCTATTTATCTACTTGCACCCGGAGGTGCTTTCGAACTGCTAGGTTGGCAGGCGCTGGGACCGAGCAGCGGGAGTGCACCCCGCAGCAGGGATTCGAACCGCCGACCTTTCGATCGGCAAGCCCTAGGCGCTGAGGCTTTAACCCACAGCGCCACCTGCGTCCCCTGTGTTTGATTACTTACTGGTTTATTTTTATTGTTGTTATCACTGAAAGGCAGGATAGAAATTGATTAACACTGTAGTCCTATAGTCCATGGGGTGGGTGGGTGGGCATCCCAAGGACCATAGAAAGTATCAGATCTCACTTTTGAAGCTTGAGAGAGAAGTTTCAACTCAGAGCAGGAGCTGCAACATCTGATGCACCCTCACTGCCACTGCAGAAATCTCCATGGCCTACTAACATTTATTAATTGCATATCATTTATAGAACAGTTAATTGTAAAAAACAACAACCCAATTCGAAGTGATTTACATCAGTAAGGGTGATATGGCAGGCGTGAAGGGGGCTGTGGATCAAAATGAGTGTGGACATGCTGGGAATGTGAGCTTGGAAGAGCACTTCTTTGTCTGAGACCCTGTCCTGCCATGTGATGCCCAAAATCTTCTTGACACAGCACATGTGGAAGGCATTGAGGCATTGCTCCTGGCAGTTGTAAGTTGCCCACGACTCACTTCCATAAAGCAGCACGCTCAACACGCAAGCCTGGTAGACCTTCATCTTGGTATTGGATGTTAGCATCACATTCTCCCATACCCTTTTAGAGAGGCGAACCATTGCTTGTCCAGCTCAGCATTGATGAAGAGGTTTTGGTTATGTGGAACCCAGGTAGACAAAATCATCTACGACTAATGCCCAGGTGTGGAGTGCCGGTGAAAAAACTTGTTTTTCTCATCTGCATATTTAATCTAATCCTCTAAAATTCATATGATGTTGGTTAAGATCACTTTAAGCAAGTGATAATCCTAGTTAGAATAATTATACATTACTATTTCAGTTTCTTTTAAATATTCTCTCCCATATTGAATGCATGTGTGTTTCCAGCTGATGATTGCTATGTCACCTGGGCATTCTATAATAGCAAGTTACAAAATATGACTCTCACAAGAAAATAACTTGGTGCAATGTTAAGTAAAGCTTTCCTCCTTCTTGAGAATAGCTAATTACTATAGACCTGCTATGTTGGGAAGCTTGTTCCCTGAAAAAGAGGAACTGTTCACATAGGTTCTCTTTTCAAGGGCTACGACAAGAATTTAGTCTTTCTCAACATGGTGTGACTGTTCAACATTCAGGCCATGCACGAACTGATGAAAAGGTAGAGAACACAGCAGGGCCTTAGCTTATCGCGATTTCACAGCTGTAACCAACACCATGGAATTCAGGGCTGTCTGCAGGAATTAGTTAAAAACTGACAGCAGTGCTGAACTGCTTTTTTCCCTTTCCTTTCCTTTCCTCTTTTCCTTTCTTCTGGAGTTGTTCATTAATGTTCATGACACATGTTAATGTGCACTAAGAAGGGCCTACTCCAAAGGGAGAGGAAGGGGACAGAAGAGATTGGAAGATTAAACCAGAGGAGAAGGCAAAGTGCTGTAGGAAGGAATGGGGGAATGAACAGCAAAGACAAGAAGAGAGACACACACCAGCCACTGAGGTACTAATATAAAAGTACCAAAGGGTAATTAATATCTGTGGGAGTTTTGTCACAGCTCCACTGTGATGCCAATTACACCCAAGGCAGGGTGGTCAAACACATGGTTCAAGGGCTGCACGTGGCCCCTAAGGCTTTTTTTTTTGGTGGCCCTCAGCAACATTTGATGCCCCCAGCTCTCGTGCTGCCTACCAAGGCCGGGTAAGTGAGGAATTGGGCTTTGGGAAGGAGATGTGAAGGCTCTGACGGGGACCTAGAGTCTTCCTGCCTCCTTCCCAAAACCTAGCTAGTGCTTTCCCTGCTTTGTGAAAAGAGGTGGGAGGGCTCTGGGATGAGGGCTTTTGTGTGTGTGTGTGTGTGTGTGTGTGTGTGTGTCAAATTTTGGCCTTCCTCCCCACCCTTTGCATGTGTGACAAGGCATTGTGCAGCCCGTGGATTCTGTGTTGAAGTACTCTTGTGGCCCACTTGATATGAAACATTGGGCTGCCCCAACCCAAGGACAGGTGAAGAAAAGTGCTTTGCATTCTCACTCCAGCCTTGTCAAACAGATTAACAGATATTCCAAGTGTTAAGGAACTGAGAGTGGTTAAGAGCTCAATACCATCCAGGGAGGTCATAATTAAACACAGATCTGAAGCAGGAGTTCCAAGTCAAGTACAACACTTGATCAACTAAGCTACACTGGTTTTGCAAAAGAGGAATCAGTATGTTTACTGTCATGGGCAGTTATAAAATTGACACCGTATTGTTTTTGTTGTTATAACATTTATAAAGTGTTTCCAATGAGGCATCTCAAAGTGATTTACCTTATATGTGTCATTATTAAGACAAGGTATATTCTATTTGGTAAATAAGAAATTATTTAATTTCTCCCTTTCATTGGTTATAGTTTCCATCTTGTCAACATATATAATTGGGTGGTGCAAAGGCCATTTTCTTTTTGAATGGTAAGAAGAGGAGATAAAACATTTTGAACAGATCATAGAATTAAAACATATCTGTTTTCCAAAGTATGTGCCACAAGCACTGTGTGGCGTGTGTGGCACACACGCACACGCGCGCACACACACACTGTGGGACTGGCAAAGTACTGTGGGAAGGCTCATTCAAGATTTCTGGCTCCAGTTCTACAGTGCTGTGATATCTGTTTCAGTAGTACTTGTTCCTTGTCCGTTATTGTTCATTACAATTTATCATTGATATTTTTGTTCTTTGTTTTCTATTCATTCCTATGAGGAAGTTTAATTGTGCTCTTTGAGACATCAGTCAAGTACTCTATTTCTATGATGCTTCTGTGGGAGAAGAATGTATTTTCTTGCAGTTTTTTGGCTAAGTATGTGTTTTCTGTATTATTGATGTAAAATTACCGTAGTTCTGACTGTATTATCTACAGTTATGTTTTCCGTGTTGTTAATAATAATAATAATAATTTATTATTTATACCCCGCCCATCTGGCTGGGTTTCCCCAGCCACTCTGGGCGGCTTCCATAAAAACCAGGAAACACTAAAATATCATACATTAAAAACTTCCCTGAACAGGGCTGCCTTAAGATGTCTTCTGAATGTCAAGTAGTCGTTTATCGTTTATCGTTTCTGATGGGAGGGCGTTCCACAGGGCGGGCGCCACTACCGAAAAGGCCCTCTGCCTGGTTCCCTGTAGCTTTGCTTCTCGCAATGAGGGAACCGTCAGAAGGCCCTCGGCACTGGACCTCAGCGTCCGGGCAGAACGATGGGGGTGGAGACGCTCCTTCAGGTATACTGGGCCGAGGCCGTTTAGGGCTTTAAAGGTCAACACCAACACTTTGAAGTGTGCTCGGAAACGTACTGGGAGCCAATGTAGGTCTTTCAAGACCGGTGTTATGTGGTCTCGGCGGCCGCCCCCAGTCACCAGTCTAGCTGCCGCATTCTGGATTAGCTGTAGTTTCCGAGTCACCTTCAAAGGTAGCCCCACGTAGAGCGCATTGCAGTAGTCCAAGCGGGAGATAACTAGAGCCTGCACCACTCTGGCGAGACAGTCCGCGGGCAGGTAGGGTCTCAGCCTGCGTACCAGGTGGAGTTGGTAGACAGCTGCCCTGGATACAGAATTGACCTGCGCCTCCATGGACAGCTGTGAGTCCAAAATGACTCCCAGGCTACGCACCTGGTCCTTCAGGGGCACAGTTACCCTATTCAGGACCAGGGAGTCCTCCACACCAGCCCGCCCCCTGTCCCCCAGAAACAGTACTTCTGTCTTGTCAGGATTCAGCTTCAATCCATTAGCCGCCATCCATCCTCCAACCGCCTCCAGGCAATCACACAGGACCTTCACCGCCTTCACTGGTTCTGTTGTACTGAGGATCAATAAAATGTGAAGTGAGGGAATTAATTAAATAAAAAAAGTTTAAATAAAAAAAGATAAATCAGAAAACTGTTTTAAAAACTGAAAATGAGCTGTTAAACTCAAAGCATAAATGTGTTTTTTTGCATGTGTGTTTAAACACGTGCTTCCTTCTAGACTAAATCTGTATAATGTTTTGGCATCCTAGCTAGAAACAAATAGTTTTAAGTTATTTTTCCATAAAAGAGATAAATGAGTTGGGATTGGTGAGTTTAGGAAGTCAAGGTGTATGAAGAAGCCAAATTGACACTCTTGACAATTCAATAATCCAGGCTCCAATCCAACATAGTGTGCACAGCTCACTTTTAAAAAACTAAAATCCTGCTGATCAGCTGTTTGGCAGGGGGAATGAGTGAATCCAAACCTCTTGTACCACCTTCAGTACTGCTGATCTGCAGGATGTTCATTTTTTTGAGCTTTTCCACCAGGGGGCTTTGAATGCACTACCTGGTATACTCAGGAAGGGGAACAACTCACATGTGCACATGAAAGTGCACATTCAATTCCCCATCCATTAGGGACATGCATGTAGAAACCTTCTGTCATACACATACAGCCACTAGTGGATTGAGGCAGCAATCCACAACTGTCAGAAATGTATTTCCAAATATCCTAAACAGCAGGTCTTGATGTTGGTGGTGTAGCACAAATGAAGAAATACCATGGGTGTTCCATAAATGTCTATAAACAAACAAACAATGATCTCCAAGACCAATTCTACTGAAAGCTTTGGTGCAAGATATCAGAGAGTCTAGGGAAAGGGAGAGTAATTGAGCAGGGGACAAAGTGAGTGAGGGGTACAAAATCAGGGCCATATGAGGCTCAGAAATTGGAGTATTGAACATTGTAAGCTCTCTTTAAGCTAGAGATCTCATGCTTTCTTTTATACCAGCAGTCACAGGGAAAGCTCTGGATGAACAGTGTGGCCCAGACTAAATGCTTGGTTCTAGTCTTGATTATAGGCCAAGAGGCAAGGTGGTCATTTGTCATCATGCCCATTGCTGCTTTGGCCCTTCTGCTGAAAATGCCATAAAGGATGCCAGTTTCTACCATTACTTTGTCTGATAGTGACTCAACTGAAATTGCCAACTCATTGCACACAGGTCCCTGAACAGCTGTCAGCTAGCTACAACTTTCAGCCATTACCAGCCTAGTCCAGATTTAAATGGCTGTCCGTAAATTTCACAACTGAGTCAGTTACAAAACAACAAACTTGGGCAATGTAAATGTATAACTTTTGGGAAAATGAACTTTATTCTATTTCCATCTACACTGGCATAAATTTTCTGTGAAATGAATTGAAGTGGAATTAATGTGATGTGGAAAATCGAAATTTCATTGTTTCACAAATTCATGCAAGAAAATTATTTAGCCCTTTAGAATGCTTATATATATTTAAAATGTTAAAGTATTCATTCTATAAATATTGACAGTGCAATCCTCTACATTTCTTCTCAAAAGTAAGGCCCATTGTCTTCAGTGGGGCTTAGTGAGTTGATATAGGATTTCAGCCTAAGTTGATGTGGAAACAATAAAAAATGACTAGAGGAATAAAAATACTTTTATTAAACATATACTAAAATAACAGAGAAAATGTAAACAAACTACACATTCCCCCCTGAAATAAATAGGTTTCTCTATACCACTGAAATCATAACAGCTGTAGTCTAGTGAGCTTTATTGGGAAGCATTTTTATTTATTTCATAAAACTTGTTACCTGCCCTTCACCATAAGGTCCCACGGTGGGTTATAACAATAGAATATGCAATCATAAAAACAGATAAAGCCATTCCAAATGGAACAGAACAGTATGTTCCACAGTTGTGTTGCTACAACAGAGAGCGAGCTCTGCCTTTGGCACTCACTCATAAAACATCCTGAGAAAGTAGCACTTGAAACGGATCTTTTCCAGATATTCTGGAATACAGCCTTACCTTGGATCTCAAACACCTTGGCTCCTGAACAAATCAGCTCCCGGATGATTGAAACCCGGAAGTAAGTGTTCTGGTTTTCAAACTATTTTCAGAAGCCGAGTGTCTGGCATGGCTTCCATGGCTTCCGATTGGCTGCCGGAGCTTCCTGCAGCCAATCAGAAGCCGTGCTTTGGTTTCCGAACGTTTTGGTAGTCGAACGGACTTCCAGAATGGATTCCGTTCGACTTCCAAGGTACGACTGTATAGGCAGGTTCAAATCTTTTGATTGTAAGTCTGTATTGATCTTTGTAAGCCATTCTGAGAACCTTTTTCAGCTGAAAAGTAGTAAAAAAATGCTATAAAGGAAGGAAGGGGAAGGCATTCCCACCAATATTCTGAACCCAATAGTAGTACATATTTGTAACATCACAGCATAGCTACAGTGGTACCCCAAGCAAGACAAAGTGAAGCAATTCTTTCTTGTTTTGTTGCTTGTAACATGTTACTAAATAGTATTTTCAGATAAAGTTGTGTTATAAGGCTGCTGGGTACTCATCTCCATGAACTGTCTCACCATTCTCTCACTCCCTTATTCATGCATTTAGGTGTCACATTAAGTCTTCATAGTCGTGTCATAGTGCTAGTGACTCACAACATCGTGGAGTAGCCTTAAACTCTTAAGTAATCCCACTATAACATTTCACCCACACAGAGGTACCCGAATCTAAAATATTTTTCCATCTCAGAATTATAGGGATGGGCTGTAATTTAGACAAGATTAGTCAAAATAAAAAAATACTTTAAGGAATAAACTGATCCCATTCTACTACCTGGCATATTAATAATATTACAATGTATTTTAGCTATTAAATAAGTGTTGCTGTAAAATCAAGAAGATTTGAATACCTTTCTTATGTTGCATTCCTAAGTACTTAGTCCATTGAAAAAAGTGAAATTTACTTCCAAGAATCCATGTTTAACTCAGGGTGGTTACATAATTTGAATTTTATGTTGAAGGTTATTGTACAGTTCTGAAATGCAAAAAAACAAAAAACAAAACACACACACACAAAACACACACACACACAAAAAAAACCCCAACCCATGAGAGGATAAAGAAAATAAGCCCCCCCAATAGTAACTATAAAAACCCAAAACATTTTTGTACTTTGTCTTTAGTGTAAGCTGAGTAAACAATCAAGTAAGGTTCTGCCTACCTTTTGGATTTTTATCAGAACATTGTAAACTGTAAAACGTAAAAGTAAATGAGAGGTCAACTGCCAAAAAATTTGGCTAGCCTTTAATCTATTTTCCAGTATTTAATTCTTTAATTCTTTGTCTAAACTGAAACCTTAGTTCATTTCTACTGTCCTATAACTGTACACACTTAGGTTGTTGACCCTGTTCTAGTGAACTCTTTGCTGTAGCTCATTTTCAAACACAATGTCAAAATTTCAGCAACAAAGTAGATAGTAATTTCCCTGGTGAATACCAACATCTCTCTCTATCTGCCAGGAAATATAGACATAGAGGAGGAGTGAAATCTTCAAGTTTCTAGAATCAGCTGATATTTCCTTCAATCACTTGTCATGTTCTTACAGGCTAAGATATTGTCGTCATCATCACTCTGGGCTTAACTCATTTTGACAGTAGCTGCATCTCTCTATGTTGATCTTCATCTCTTTGAGTTGAAATCTGTACATTGAGACATTCATGATTGAACTACATGCTAATATAAGCAGTTCTTGAATTATAGTAAAGAACTTGCAGGTATCAGGTGAATTTCACCACCTATAAAGCTAATGCAAGACCCACCTAGGTTATTAACAGAAGTAGTATGAAACTCTGGCCTTATGACTAGACTTGAATTTTACTTAAGAAGATGTAAGCCTGGTTTTTATTTACATTGATATGTAATAGTGCAGACTAGCACACTCTCTCTGTCAATAACCAGTAGAACAAGCTTCATATAATTATGAACAATTCTAGTTTTCTACTGCTACTCCTCAGTTTACTTTGATAGACCTTTAACTATTTTGCTTCCCTATTCTGTGGTGTGTTTTGAAAATGTAAGCCTGCCTGCAACGGCATATATAAGACATGATATGTAAGTCCTAAATAAATAAATAACAATAGGGTAAATATATTTTAACTTTATCACACTGGTGCAGATATGCAGGTACATACCATCTTTTGGAAATGTAAGAATAAAAAATGATTGTTTAAAGGTAGCGCACCCCAATTATTAACTGACAATCCCTAGTTGTAGTTCTTGTTTTTCTCTTTTGGAAGATCAAAGGCACATTTCTGAAGAAAAACATTTACATGTTGTTTTTCAAGGCAATAGCAAGCCTTTCATCATAATGAAATCAAAGTGCACCTTGCATCTGCTTTCCTTCCAAGAAAGTTGACTGACCCTAAGTTAAAGTTGCCATTGACAAATATCCCCCCCACCGCCGCCCAAGAAAAGGAAAATGTGGCTTTCACAACACTGTAATGACAAAATATCCTACACCTAATGAATAGCTACCTGCCTTGCAGAAATACATGGCACATTAGGATCCTTCAATATTGGTTGTTGGCAACCCTGTTACTGAAAATGAAACATGGAAGATACTAATAACCATTGGCTTCAATGTCAGAAAGAGGGTTGCCATTTCTGTTCACCACAGAATCTTGGCAGTCAAACTCTCTTACATGGTTACCATATTCATTTCCATCTAATAATGCTGTTGAAATATGCTCCTTCTCGACTGTCATTCTTAGCACCTACTTTTCAGCCTCTTGCTTTCAGATACAAGAAACCACAGACTCAGCAATAGGGATGTCATCAGCATCCTTGAGATTACATCTCCTTCTGCCAATGCTAATACCACTATGGAAACCATCAACAGCAATACACATTATTATTTCTGTATAAATATTGAGCAGATGTGACAGCCTTGTCAAACTCCTTTTCTGGTGTCCAACCACTCTGTTATACCTTGTGCTGGCTTGACTACTCTGCTCTGGTCAGGAGGAGGGGGGTGCAAATGCAGCATCTAATGCGAAGCAGTGAGGCACTTTTGTATGGTACAGGAATGGCCTGTCATGATCTGTAATGGCATAATACTATTATTTTCATATAGTCTTTGTTTATTCTGTGGTATTTCTAGAAGTAAAATCAATTGATTTAGTATTATACAATGGTTATATTTGAGAGATGCCAAAACTGAGGAATTCCTTTGCCTACCCAGTAGCATGCCCAGCTCTATGTCCCCCACCCTGCAATGATAAGCTTTTCTGCATAATAAATACTTTTAGTAGAGGAATGAGAGCTTATGCACAGCTCAGCATTGTCATTCAAATGCCATTCAAAAAATTTGTAGTATAAATATAGGATTTGTGGGAATAAAAGTCGCTGTGTAAAATACTGAAGCTTAACTAATATATAATTAAATTGCAGACATAAAATATCATAGACTGCTTTCAGATGTAATCATTGATTTGCTGAGATATCTCCTCCTCAATCAGTGTTTAAGATGGGGTGCAAAGAATGCCTGCACAGACAAAATTATTTCTACATACTGGGGACAAGAAATACCAACAAGTGGTGTAGGTTTTCCAGAATCAGAAAAACTGCCTTATTGGATAGTCTGTTGGTCCACCCACCTCAGAACTGTCTACATCAGTATTCTTCCTCTTGGATGTTGAACTGCAACTCCTATTATCCCTGCCTATCGGTTAAGTTGGGTGGGGATGATGGGAGTTGCAGTCCAACAACATCTGAGGACCCAAGGCTATAGAAGGCTAGCCTACACTCATTTGCAGTGACTGTCCAGGATATCAGACAATAGTCTCTCTCTCAGTGGTGCTCTGAGACCTTTTGCATGCAAAGTCTGTGCTCTACCGCTGAACCATGGCTCTTCCCACAGCAGAGTAGGCTCGATTTTCGTTCTGTAGGTAAGGTCTAAAATTACCCAGCTGTGTCTCTGGTTTGAAGACTGGGATCCACTAGCTACCCACGACAAGTTGTGCTTGCCTATGGGTGCTATCCCCTTGAGTTTTGCCACTATTGCACCCGTTTTGAATTTTATGGCCTTGTCTGTGTAGCATAATGTCCACCACTCTATGCAAACAAGCCTTTCCCCCCATAAATTCAATATTTTGAAATCAGTCACCCCATTCTGCCCTCTTAATGCAATAAAATATCCTAAGAATAAAATTCTGTTGAAAAATAAATGGCAAGCAGAATGGACTGACTTCTGAAAGACACATACACAAGCAAGAGAGTCCTTAAGTATTTAAAACATTCAGACCTTCTGCCCAAAAAGCATTGCATGTTCAAAACAATAAAGAAATAATTGGAATGTATTAGATTATATATACTAACATTAAGGTATTATAAAATAGCTTATAATAAATGTGTGGATTTGAAACAATGCCTTAATTGCCATGCAGTCAGTGGAAGTCAATAATTCCAAAAGTAGTGCTTGACTTTGGGGGGGGAAAGTGTAATGGCTCATGCAGTCAGATAATGGATTTGTTAATTGTGTGCAGTTGTATGGGATGCTATAGTCAAAGGAATGAATTTTTAAACACCATTTTACAGCAAGGAATGCTCTTAAAGTCAAATTGTAAAGTAAATATTTTATATAACAAATGAACCACTAACTAAAGCAAGACTAATTACAAGTAAGTTATTTCTTGAGGTGCCAGCTAATATCAGGGAGTAACTAGAAAATTGCAGGGATGTGTTATGTTTTTAAACTTGGCATAGGACCTAGTACTTACTGGCTGAACTAAGGCTAAGAGTTAACTGGTTAATAAGGGCAAAATAGAAAGCAGTTCCCAGGAACCCGTTTTCTGTATGGCTAGGAGCTGGACAGTAGCTTGTAAGGCACTTCCTTCCCATAGCTTTTTGCTAATTTACATCTCTTTCAATTTTCATTCATAGTCGCATGTTGTCACTCTGATGTAGGTAAGGAAAATTAGTGCTGGGGTGGCTAAAGATTCACATCCTGATACCTTGACATGTTCACCCAGGTCCCGTGGAACCATCTTAATGTGCCCTTTGATGTAGATGGGCAGAACAGTCCCTATCTGAGAACAGTCATTGCACTTGTGTAGCTAGAACTGGATTGGGGCCATTGAGTTTCTCTTAGTGTTTTTTTAAATAAAACAATACATTTTAAATTTCAAGCTTTACTATCTGAATTAGCTTGATATGAGGTAAGGTGAATTTGATTCAAATTCAAACCTGTTTTAAATGGTGGTAAGGAGGGTAATGGGGGATAAATTTCTACACAAATAGCTGTGCACCCAGAAGAATAGGAACTTTGTTTTGTTTTTGTTCTCTTTTTTTGCCTTTTCATTTTCATTAGATAAAATGCTAGGAACTTCTTTCATTTTCACTTCAGTGTTTGCAGCTCAGGATTCCATTAATACCTCCCTTTTCCCCTCTGCTATTCTGTGCCCTAGTTTGCAGTCAGTTCATACTGCACTGATGTATATTTCATTGCCCAAGGCTTAATTTTGATTTATTGTCCATCCATAAATTAGAAAAATATGCTCTGGAATTCCATCCTGCTGAAAAGCTGTGCCTGATGTCAGGGGACTGGGTGATATTTAAGATGTCAGAAATACATATTGGATTAGCGTGCTTTGTTTCCCCACAACAGCAGGTGTTTAATCATAGCTGATGGCTGAAGTTAAATGCATTAGGACAGCATCAGCCAAGAAGATGGAGTTTTTCTAAACCATACAAACTCCAGATAAATAACTCAAAACTAATTGTGTGGCCACATCTTAGATACATTTTTATTTACTTAATACATTAAACCACGAAAATAGCCTCTGGCACTTAACTTCCCATTTACAATCCTGCGCAACTGCCTTATATTAGTGAGTGGATGCTTGTTCAAACAGTATTGCATTGCCCTTTCTTGGTTAGCCAGCGAATTCAGATATTTCACAGAAGCATTAAAAAGGAAGGAAATGGGGATTCATCACTTACACAACGATAGTAGGTAGGTTTTTTTTTAAAGAATTTGCATTTATTCCTCTAGGAATATTTCTTGACATTTTGATATAAATATCAAGTTTTCTAATTCTAGTAGTAGATTAAATGCAATATATGCAGTGCATTCCCAGCCAAGGGCATTAAAAAAACCCGTTGAGTGTTTCTTTGTTGCTGTTAGGGTAGCTGTTTTGTTTATGTTAATCAGCATTCTCTGTGTATAGAAAAATGATCAGGCCTGGTCTTGAGCAATTTAGCTGGAGGCCAGAGAAAAGACGCTTAGGAGAGCAAACATTTTCAAGGTCAACCGGTGAACTGTAACAAGCCAGTGAGATTCATGGCGAGAATTGTATATTTTGACACAACAACGATTTGATTAAAAGAAAAAGTAATGGGTTTAAACAGTCGCTATGAGGATGTAGCCAGACTTTGTTAGCTTTTCGCAAATTACTTAACAGGCCAGTGATGGAACTGGAAATAGGACTATTTTGTATCAGGAAAAGGAGAGAGGGTTACATTTAGAACACTGCTAATAAGAGTGTTAGTTCTGGACTTCTCAGGTATTCCTCCTGCTGCATCCTTTCTCAACATTATGACATTATAGATACACAGCCTAAAACACATCTACTTAGAAGCTCCATTATAATCAGTGGAAACAGTATTTCTCAAGTGTGTGAGGCCTCTCTCAGGAGTGGACATTTAGATAGAGCTATCCAGGATGCAACATGCCTACCCTTCAGCAGTCTCTGTGATAGGATTACATTTCAGTCAATGGGCTGTGGCTTGCCAGAGCACACATTGAAACCTGTGAGGGAGAGGGGAAAGCAGTCTGTCTCAGGCATGGTAAACATACTCTCCAGAATATACCAGAAAGTAAGGAGAGACACTTATGCCCTAAGGTTCCAGGCTCATGTTTGTGAGGAATGCTAAACACAGCCCTGGAACACGGGTGGGGTTAAAATCTGGGAAGATTTCAGTGAAACATATCTGTTAGGGGAAGGATCAAGCATGCCCTTCCCCTATCTTTTATCCAATGCAAATTGTTTCTCCAGAAGGTATTCTGTAGTGGGGAAAGGGTCAACTGCAGTTTAACATTTAGTATGCCCCACACTCTATAGTTCCTCACAAGACAAAGAAATTAGAGCAGGGGTCCTCAAACTTTTTAAACAGGGGGCCAGTTCACTGTCCCTCAGACACTGTTGGATTATAGTTTGAAAAAAATACGAACGAATTCCTATGCACATTGCACATATTTTATTTGTAGTGCACAAAAAACAGGAAAAACAATACAATATTTAAAATGTTAGATTATGGGTTGTAGCCAGTTTGCTAGATCACTCAGAGTAGATCTACTGAAAATAATGAGCACGAGTCACTTGGGTCTATTAATTTCAATGGGTCTACGCAGAGTAACACTGAGTTTTGCCCACCTCCCAATTACTTGCAGCACTGTCCGAAACGCCTTATTATTATTATTATTATTATTATTATTATTATTATTATTATTATATTGGCCGTGTACTTGTTGAGCTTGTCTCTTGGCCCAGGAGCGCAATGCTGAGGAATCACAATTTGATTATAATGTGCTCGGGTCCTCATGCCATGTGTTTGCGCATGACGGACCGGGGCCACCATTGTCTTGGGTCTGAACAACCCCAACAGGAAGGGAAATTAGGGGGAGGGCAAACTCCTGGCCAAATTTGGGAGCTGCTCCAGTCCTTTGTGAGCCCCTCCTCTTTCTCTCCCCCTGCCGTGTTCTTGATACCCTCGCCCCCCCTCACTTTCTTCCTCATCATATCCATGGCACTTGTGGTGAGGCAGCCTTCCTACGGGGAGGAGGGTGTGTTACATAGCTGCGTTTCAAATAACCGGCCACTAGGCTTGGGGAGGGGAGAAGGTGAGGGGCTAAGAGAGGCAGAGAGAAAGGGAGCTTCGCCCGCTGTTACATTGCCCTCCTGGGTTTGCAATGGATTTGTGACTGTCGGAGAGGGAGAGGCGATCAAGCAAGCAGCCACACCAACATATATTAAAAGGAGCGCCTTTGGCTAGCCCTATCCTCCTCCTCCCAGCAGCCCAGTGGTGTCACGCGTCTCCCTTCTGAGCTCCGGATGGGGAGCGGGGCCCTTTCGGAAGGCCGAGGAGCTTTTTGGAACGCTGGGGATGGAATTGTTGCTACTTTTTGCCACTTCCCTTTTTGTGTGCGCCGAGCGTTTGCTTAGAGAGCCTCCCCATGGGAAAAGAAAAATAAGGGGGAGGACGCGGCGGGTTCTACAGTTGCCGGGCAGGCCAGGTTTAGGACTCTGGCGGACCAGATCTGACCCGTGGACCGTAGTTTGATGACCCCTGAATTAGAGATAGGAATGATGAATTCTAAGACTGGCAAGAGCCGCTGTATCAATAATTTATTAATTACATTCTAAACAACTGTATCAAGGCAATGTACAGTTAAAAACACACCCTGATACATATAAAACAAAACAAAAACAACATTAAATAGACACTTGTGGCAAAGGCTCATTTATCCAGCTGGGAAAGCCTCCTGGAACAAAAGTGCCTTCAATTGTTCCTAGAAAGTGCAGTTAGAGGGCTCCTGTGGTGTCTTGACAGGAATGCTATTCCACAGAACAGCCAAGTTATTGCCGAGTGGGCTTCTGACATCTTTGGAACTTGCAAGAGAGATTCTCTCACAGATTGTAGCAATCCACTGGAGTATAAGGGGTGAGGTGGTCTCTCAAGTAACCTGGTCCTTAGCTGTATAGGACCTTATATATTAGTACCAACACCTTGAACTTGACCTGCTAGCAGATTGGCAGCCAAAGCAAATCCTGCAAGCACAGTGTTATCCTGGTGGTAGTTTGCTCCCACAAGAAACCTAATTGCCTCATTCTGCATCAGCTCCAGACTAACCTGAGAGGTAGCCCCACATAGAGAGCATTGTTCTTTATGTTCCTACTATCATAGAAATAATGGATCCCCACCCTCATGTTTGACCTGTGATGCATAAGAAAAGAAGATAGATCTCATTTTGTTTGATAGTTTATTTCCTTTGCAATTACGCCAGCACTCTTTGAAGAGAGAAATCTGGGATGGATTTGCTGAATATAATCATATAATTGTAGAGTTGGAAGGGTCCAAAAGGGTCATCTAGTCCAACCCCGTTCAAGGCATAAATAAGGTTACTAGCAACTGTAGCTCCTGTTTTAACAGTTCCTGGGAAACAAACATGTTACGTGGAATAGTGTATTTCACCTATTTGCAACCTATTTTCTCACTCTCCTCCATCACTGACAACAGTGGGCTCTGTTGGAATCCAACCAAAACAGCACATGCAGCATTTCTCTCTCTCTCTCTCTCTCTCTCTCTCTCTCTCTCTCTCTCTCTCTCTCTCTCTCTCTCTCTCTTTCTTTCTGTGTGTGTATGTGTGTGTGTGTAAAACAAATTAACCACTGTAACATACTATTCCCAAATGACGCCTTACTACCCTGTAGCTATTGAAGTAGGGCATGGGGAACCTGTGGCTCTTCAGATGTTGTTCGACTTCAGTGCCCATGAACCCCAGCCAGCATGGCTAGTGGTCAGAAATGATGAGTGTTGGAGTCCAACAACTCAACAATTTCTGAAGGGGCACAGTGTTATGCCCCCCCCCCCCGGTATTAAAACAACAGCTTTTGACACTGGGTCAGCAGGCAGTAACTTGATCAATACCTGCTTAAAACATTGCAACAGCCCCTTGGGCCACTGTGGTACAAGGGACTAAGGAATTAACTGGCAAGGAGCTCACAATCAGAAGATGTATTCAAAATGGGACTCTCAAGCAAAGGCAAAATTCTTCTAGTGGATCTCTACTGGCCAAAATCCAGGAACTATAGTTTTAGATGGTATATTGATTGACCATGGCATGATCTGTCCTTATGGCTTGGAGCTGGAGTCCATCTGAAGGAAAGCAGCTTATTGATCTCTGAAATAGGGCTTCTGTATCTTTAACACTTTTTAGAGGTAGTTCTGCATTGAAATTAATGGGTTCCATCCAGCATTATGATTTATTGTCCATTTGCCCCAGTGGATGTTTTGCTCACTTCAGTAGAAGCGGGACAAGGCAATTTTCCTGATTCCTCCTTCCCCTGCTGCCCCCTGAAAATCTGCTTCAGGGGTTTGGGGGACCTCCCAGAGTAGCACAAGAGGTGTCATTGGGGAATACAGGGAAAGAGAGAATCAGTAAAAATCACTCCCCTGCTTTCTTTGACAAGATCTGCCAAAGATGTTTAGGGGTATGCATATCCCTGTGCCCCCCCCCCGAAAAAAGCACTGCATAGGTGGGAATAAGGAGGTCACATGAGCAGGTCCAAGTTGTTCTGGTTGTCTTCCCATACTCCTCCCTTGCAAAGATGTGGACACAAAAGCATTGCAATTTTCTACGTACCTTGTTGTTTAGTCGTTTAGTCGTGTCTGACTCTTCGTGACCCCATGGACCAGAACACGCCAGGCACTCCTGTCTTCCACTGCCTCCCGCAGTTTGATCAAACTCATGCTGGTAGCTTCAAGAACTCTGTCCAACCATCTCGTCCTCTGTCGCCCCCTTCTCCTTGTGCCCTCAATCTTTCCCAACATCATGGTCTTTTCCAGGGAGTCTTCTCTTCTCATGAGGTGGCCAAAGTATTGGAGCCTCAGCTTCAGGATCTGTCCTTCCAGTGAGCACTCAGGGCTGATTTCCTTAAGAATGGATAGGTTTGATCTAAGTACTTTACCTATTTATTTATTTATTATTTATTTATTGCAACTATATCCCACCTTTTCTCCAAGGAGCTCAAGGAGGTGTACATTGTTCTTTTCCTCCCCATTTTATCCTCTCAACAACCTATGAGGTAGGTTAGGCTGAGAGACTGTGACTGGCTCAAGGTCACCTAGCCCCCAAAATGGACTTTGGACATGCCTGGACTAGGGTGTAGGAGACCAAAGTTAAAATCACCTATCGTCTATGAAGCTCCCTGGGTGACCTTGGGCAATTTGCTGTCAGCCTATGTCTCAAGGTTGTGAGGACAAAATGCGGAAGAGGAAATCATGAATGACATGAAAATAAATTAGGTTTGCTTTTTTTAATTGGTTCAACACAGAATAGCTGGTTGTGAGAAGGTAGCAACATGAACAAGTCAGTTCTGTTGGGTCTGGTGCCTACTTGTCTGCTCTGAAGGAAGCTGTATTGAATTTAATGGAGCTTACTCCTGAGTAAGTAAAATGGTAAAAGTAAAGGACCCCTGACAGTTAAGTCCAGTCACAGACGACTGGGGAGATGTATTTCTTCAGGGATAATCCAGCTACCCAAATTTCAGGATTACTTCTTTTTTTAAAAAAAACCCAAGTATTTATTTAAATTATATTTATGCTGTCTTTCACATGTATCTCAAAGTGACTTACAAAGTATATAGCCCCGTTTAGTTGTAGAGCTATGAGTAAAGGCATTAGAGCATTGTTTTACCTTTTAGTTTCTCACTAGTAAGTAATTTTGTTTACACCTTCTAGCATTTTCTGCCAATGGGTACAAAGGCCCTTAAAAAAAATAAATCCTTAATTTACTAATATATTTTAAAAACTGATAGAATTAAAAATTATTGTATTAATATTTAACATAAGGGTTTTTTAATGTATTAAACTACCCAATTGTATGTTCCAGCTGTTTTCCCTGCCACCATAGGTCTCCTCATGACAAAACGTCTGGCGATATAAATATGCGTAGGACCATAATGAAAGCTTTTATGAGCACCTCATGTAGAATCAATTGTGGGATAAAGAACAATACAATATCCAGAAAAGAGGAATAAAAGCCACAACAAGCAGACTGCCCCTTCTTTGTTCCTGTATTGAACCTAATATGGGCCTTATCTCCATTTTCCCACAACCACCAGCACCCCCCCCCCCAAGTATAGAAGGTAGGAAGAGAGGCCTGGATTTGAGGGAGATGATAAAGACCCCCGTGCCCAATGTGTCTTTGACGCTGTGCTGTGGCTTTTCTCCCTTATTTATGTTTTTTATCATTACTCAGCTCAGCCACACAAGGCAAATTGTATTTAATAAATTAGCCTAATGGATTCCGCAAGTGGTCTGTGAGCGCTGTGCTTCCTCCAGTTAAGGAAAACATTTATATTCCTACTCCCTTTGGCTTTCTTGCCGAGGAGGGTAACCAGCGGGCAGGGACAGAAAAGGGAAAGAGGGGAGGAGGACAGCCATCTTCCCTTGGGCTAAGAGGGGAAAGTGTACTTAAATCCCAGGGGAGGTCTGTTGTGGTGAGGGGGGAAGGGAGAGGCCCTGCTGATGCCCTTTGTTTCACTGTTCTGATCCTTGGCAGCCCCAGGCTAGAGTACCTACCACAGCTTTTCCCCTTGCTGTGCGCCACCGGCACCCCTCCTCCTTTCCAGTGTTACATGTTAAACTCTTCCAAAGGGGCCTCTTTAACAACTCCCCATGAAATAATAATTCATTATGCTGCTAGGAGGGAAGAAAGGGAGTGTAAGTATCTTGATGGGATTAGAGAAAACCCCTGCAGAGATGATTTAGTAGCCGTGATAATTCACTTAATAGGAGCCTGGGGTAAATTGCCAGACACTGAAATGTAACTGAGCCAGCCTGGAAAAGGATGGCACTACAGGTCTGTGTAGGATAACTGGCTTCATTAGCAATATTTAAGAGATTTTGTATAAGAATGAGCAATAAAAGGCAGAACTATTTAATCCACCCCTGCTTGGTGGCCTTTAGCTTTAACCATCTGAATATCAAATTGAAAATGGCATGGCAGCAACACATTTTGGAAACTGTTCTTTTGGCTGTTATTTGTATGGTTGGTTTAGTTTCTCATTTGTTAACCTTTCAGGATGAATCTCTCTGAAAAATGCATAACTGCACGATTGGAACTCAAACGAAGATAATGGAGAATGTAACAGCTTAGACTATAATGCAACAAAATAGAAGGCTGGTTCAAACCATTATGTCTGACTGCTTTTGTCATTCCTCCTCACAGGAATGGTCTACCTACATAAGCAGTGTGAGGCAGGAATATGCAGATCTAAGGTGTGGCGGATTCTGGCCTAAATCCAGCACTGAATTTGGTGTGTTTATGCCTCCTAAAACCAATAGGCTGAAGAATACCTAGCTCTATGTTGAATGTTTATAGCAATTGAAGAAACAAAGTATAATGACCAAGATCCATGTTTGATCCTTTTGAGTAGAGCTTTCCAAACTGTGTGTCGCAACACGTTAGTGTGTTGTCTGCAGTGTGTAGGTGTGTCACAAACACTCCCCACGCTCCTACTGGGGCTGAAAAGGGATTAGTTAACCTCTGGTTTGCTAGTAAAACTGAATTAATGTGTTGCGAAATGATGCATGTCTAAAAAGTATGTCACCAACATGAAAAGTCTGGAAAGCTCTGTCTTGATAACTTTTGTGTGAGATAGAAGTAGGTGTAACTAATGTAGAGCTTAGAAAGGCAACACTTAAGGAAAAGGTTGTGTGGATCTGACACGGTTAGGAATTGCGCTGAAAGCTTTAGACTTCCCTCAGGCAGGGATAATTTTTTTTGGGGGGGGGGAATGTTTCCCTCCAATTTATTTTCAGCTCTAGTAATAAGAGAAGTAACAAACAATAAGCTAAAAATTACGTTAATCCACATGTTTTTACTGATTTCACTGTAGTTAGAAAATAGGAGGCATGTGCAAATAGAAACAGACCTGTGTGTATCTAGTTGGAAGAGGAATTGCATCTTCAGTTCCTCAATCTGAGAGGCGTACACTTTGAGAAGAGGAACAAAGGGGGTGATTGGTGGAGTTACCACTTATGTGATAGCACTATGCATGTTCATAATTTGTACTGAGGCATATAAATACAAATAATTGTACAAACATTAATTTTGTGCATGTCACAAGTACATGTCCTTCTCCTGTGCCTATTTCTTTACTTATGGCTTAAATAGGGCACAATTCACTGGAAAATTGTCTTCAAGCTCAAAATCTTATTGTCCAAATTGGTTTCACTCACAAGAGTCCCCTGTATGGAAAGTTTGAAGATCTTATAAACTATCTTAGTAAACTTCATAAGATTTTTATGTTACCAATAATAGTGTTATTTTTAAAAATTGATTATGCTGACAAATACAGAATTTTTCTTTTGCTGCCATGAACAAAGATAAGAGTCACTTAACATCTGCAAATGCTTCACTATCTAGAAGTGCATCTTATCACTTATGCCTTTATCCTCTTTTTTATGTGGTGCCTTGAATTGCTAGAAATAAAGGAGATGGGAGGGAAGTCCTTTAGAAAAGCATTGAAATATTTGTTGTGTTACTCTGCATTTGTGTAGTTAACCATTTTTCTAAATTATCCCAGAACAAAACAATTATATGTTAATGAATGATTAAAAACTGAATGTTTTCAACTTCATTTTTTGATTTTGCTATTATTTGGAGTACTCTATTTTTACACTCAGTGACTGAGTTTAATTAAAAATTTAGATAAAAGCATTCAGAACAGTTGCAATATATATGATGAATAATTATTAGTTAAATGCATAGTGTATAGAAATGCATTCTATACAAATTATGCTGCGTATATATAGGTGCGTGTGTGCACGTGCAAGACTCATATGGAAGGCCTTAATCTTGCATTCCAAAAACAGTTTTTTTAGGCTGAATTCAGTTGGAATTGCTGGAATGATCAGAGACAATGTAGATTTGCAGTTCAGCATAGCCTGCAAATACTGTAACAACTTAGTCCTATATAGTTCTACATATGGCCATGAGAGCGGTCCAGTAAAAGTGGTTTGGCATCTATGGGTTTAGTAAATGTCCCATGTACATTATACGAAACAGGTTTATATAGGCATTGTTCTTTTTACTTCCATTGTGTCACAGTGGAGTTGCTGTATTTTATATAACGCAGTAAACCAATTTGAAATATAGCAAGGAGACTCTTCTTCAAATAAAACTAACGATATTAATAACCACAACTGTCAATTCGGAACAAGACAAGTGTTTTAATAAATCTTCACTAATACCCCATACAAATATGAAAGAATGACTAGCTTTCCCTAGGCCTGTTCCCCAGTGACCACTGCCTGTTATGACTTTGAATAATTCCCTCTAGTGGAAGGCAGCCAACACGGTCCATTATTCCAGATGGCCAGCTCCAATTCGAAGTTCTGCAAATGGTTCTCAGCATTCAGAAAGGCCTCTTCATTTTTATTTCATTCAGCAGAGGGAGGTGGGGGCGGGGAGAGACAGAAGAAGATCAGACACCATATCTGATTTGGAATATCACACCTTACTGGATCATACACTTTCTCATCTGTGTGTTATAAAAAATTATACACAGGAGTTTTTTTCCTCCTCAACACATATTTAAAGGAAGAGAAATCACTATATTAAAAGCTCCACACGCTTAAGGCCAAGGCGTTAATCAACTGTGTCTTAACAGCTAAGAAAGGAGAAGCAAAACTCTTATAATAGGTTGTCTTGTCCAAAACCCATTCTCAGTTATACCCGTGTCAGCCATCAATGGGTTTACATTAGCTTTTATCAGAAAATAATTGCCAACCTATCTATTCCATGCGTGTGTTAGTGTCCTAATGCCAAAGCCTCTCTATATACAATAAAAATAGAACATAAAACTACATAAAATAGTTATAGAACATAATTGCCTATACTATATATGCACATTTACCCATATGGGTGCTGATTGGTTGCTGCATGTATGATACTCCAGTCAGATCATTGGTGATAATACTGATCACTTGTTAGAGAGGAGAGTGGTAGCAGAATCCATTGTTCTCCGTCCCTTCCCACCCGTGCATGTAGATGGATAGAGGACAATAAATGCTATTTTTGATACAGAATAATACAAGTCTTTCTTTACATTCCCCCCCAATAAGAATGGGAGAGAACTTTTTTCATCTTGCATTTAAATTAAAATCCAACTACCTTGCACATTCCAAACTAATACATGAACTAAAAGGCAGCTATCCTCCAAAATTTGTACTTCTCTCACCCCAAAAATGCATATAAAATGTATTTTAAGGGAAAGTGTGAACAAAGATGTTTATATTACTGAAAATACGAGGATTATCATATTGGGAAATTTCTTGCAAAAATGTGAATTATGCAAAATTGCTTTAAAAACATGTATTGGGATAAATTTGCATGAAAATATGTATGAATTGTGAGAGCTTTCACATGCGGAAGTGAAGTGAACTTAATTTATGATTGGAAAAATTAGGTAAAATTTGGATAAACCAAGTTTTAAGGGCCAATTTGAACAATTAGAACCACTTAGATGCCTTGATACAAGACGACTAACCTAATCTTGTTTCCAAACACTTATGAAGATATTACCCCCCCTCACCCACCCCACCTGATATATATGATTAGCTAGGTCAAGTGGTCATTTCAGGATATGTTGCTAGTAAAATCTGGACACAACCTCATGTACACTTGAAACACAGGACTGCCCAAAGAGTCATCCCTAAGCATGCTGAGCTCTGCATATCACCCAGGTGTCAAAATCATTGTCTGAACTAATTCAAGAACTAGCACAATCAGTTCTGGAAGCCTGATGATTCATGAAGAGCATCTGTCTATGTATCCCTTCATTCACTTATGGGTGCTACACTTGTGCATGGAGGATATGGAGGATTCCAGCATGCCTCAGAGAAGCCCTATTTCCCTGCCCCCCTCCTAGTACATGGGCATGTGTCGGTTGCAGTGCAGTAAGAGGAGTGAGATACATATGCATTTCCCAAATTGCCATTCAGCCTTCCCTCAACAGAAATTATGCATGTTCATGGGAGGGCAAGGGAATATAGGTTGGGTAAGCCTTTTAATGGTCTTTCCAAGACTGTGTCCCTGGTGCAAGTGGATCATGCCCCACATTTTTAACATAGTTTGAACGGGTCCATATTGACTAATTATATGAGTTTGTTATATTTACCAGTATAACCATCTGTCTGGACCTCTAGCTATGGAGGCTACAGCATTAGTTTTATGATGCCAAATTAAGCTATTTGAACTAGGCTGACATAAAATACTAACCCACTTGTGCATAAGATCTCAAAAATCACGCAAATAAGCTCTTTATCCACTTTTGATACAGAAATGGAACCAAATTAGGCCAGTTAACATTACATTTTACTTTGCTTAATAATGCCCCTTCATAACTAACAACGTATCTCATTAGTTGTGCTTTTGTTAAGGCCACAGTTCAGCCCAAGTGATTGAATACTTCAAAACTGCAAGCACATATTAGGTGCAAATATTACATTATTTTCAAGGAAAACCCAGCTTTTAAATTTGAATTCTTTTTTTTTTTTTTGATGGAGAAACTGGGTCAAGTGGTTGTCCCTGTAGCGCTATCAATAAGTTCAATAAAATAAAATCTAACTTGTGTTTGAAACATACATTATAAATAGATGTATAGATGGACTGGATATTGAGGAAAAGGATGTTAAAGATTATGAATATTAAGATTTATATTAATCTATAAGCCTATTAAAGTACAGTAAAACCTGTCCTTCAGACCACCTTTTTAAAGATATCACTTCCCTGATGGGACCACTAAATTTCGGGCCAAATTATTTTCCCATAAAGAACAATGAAAAGAAAATGATTATATTAAGTCTACTTCTACTATGGTTTCTTTTCATTGTTCTGCCAAAAATGATTCCAAATAGTAAGATAACATTGATTTTGACCTTGTTAATGAACCTGAAGAACTTCAAGGAATATCTGACCACACATTTCCGTTTAAATTAGGGCAGGGGGAGAAAGAGAAGGTGACAGGGAGACATCTCCATCCATTCTACATCAACATTAGCAGAAGGCACATAATTTCATTGGTGTTCTGAAACGGCAGCATACCTTCATGTTGGTAATGGCTTATAGTGAAAAAAATTTTTTGATTCAAAGAGTTGAAGCAATTTGTGTGAGGTATTAGCTCTATAAATCTCTTCAGGATCATATCTCTGAAGTCTGTGAGTCTCCTGAAAAGTAGAGGTTTTGCAGAATGTAGTCTAGGCCTTCTAGAATACATATTAGATAAAAAAATTCCCTCTGCTATTACTATTTTTTTAGGACAGGGATGGGGAATTGTGACTATCAGCCCCAGCCAGCACGACCAATGGTCAGAGGTCATTGAAACTGTAGTCTGACTGTAGTCTGGAGGGTCACAGACTCTCCATCTCTGCTTTATGGCATGAATGTTTATAAAACATATGTGAGACTCTATCCAGAAAACTCAAATTAAAGCTGCATATCACAGATGAACGTCACCTAGTATAATATGCATTGTGTTTGGCAATATTGACTTACACCAAGGAGCCTGCCAGCTGCTGCCCCCAGATTCTCAGAAAGGCGAAAGGTTTAGCAGCATGATTCTGGAAGTACAATGGTACCTCGGTTACAGATGCTTCAGGTTACAGACGCTTCAGGTTACAAGCTCCCCTAACCCAGAAATAGTACCTCAGGTTAAGAACTTTGCTTCAGGATGAGAACAGAAATCGCGAGGCGGCGGCAGCGGGAGGCCCCATTAGGTAAAGTGGTACCTCAGGTTAAGAACGGACCTCCAGAACGAATTAAGTTCTTAACCTGAGGTACCACTGTATATAAATTATTAAAAATGATGGTAATGGTAACAAACAATGTAGTTGGGGAGGTGACATTCCCTTGACCTCTGGTTCGTTGCATTGCTACTGCTTACTGAAAAGTAGATGGGTGTGTTGCCATCTTGCCCTTCCCCTCATTTTCTGGTAAGCAGCAGCAATGTGCCCAAACAGAGGTCAGATGAGCACCACCAAGCCAGCATTGGCTACTGGCTGTAGTCTAAAATACTGACATCTTGCCTGAGAATTCCCAAAGCCTCAAGTTTAGTTTTGCCCCGCTTTCTGCTCTGAGTCTTTAGTGGCTAGGCTGATTCTAAAATAATGTCAATGAAGGAAGAATTCATTCCTTGATATATTGAAAAATGTGATCATTGTAATGTACATCTGTGGTAATACATTACCAAATTATAAAGCTTTGTTTTTAAATCACAAAAATGTAGAGATACATTTAGCATCTGGTCATCTACAGGGAACTGCACTAATTATGATTTGTGAATTACTTTCTCCATGAAATCACAATTTTTATAATAACTATATATAGATTATGAATTTTGCAGAAGGCTTATTGCCTGGGGTGAGACTTTGGTTGTTTAAGTACTGTCATTTTGGCAGAATATTCATTTAGATTTTCATGCTCTAGTCAGCACCTTGGCTGTCCTTAGAGTTTTACACTTGGATTAAAAATACATTGGATTCATCAAGCATATTGTTAGTAAAATGAACCTGGGACTTCCCTATTGCATACCACGTTCTCCGATTTTCTGGCAGCAAATGAATTAGAGACCAAACAGATGTGTTTGAAACTTTAGCAGCCACCTTTGCTTTGAGCAAAAATTGACCCATAATCACTCATATAGCCAACTATTTGGTTGCTCTTCATGAAAGCTACTTGCCAGTCTTCAGGTAATAAGATTGCTAGAAATGTTCATTAGTGGC
The DNA here is from genome assembly GCF_964234715.1 of Podarcis melisellensis. Taxonomy (NCBI): domain Eukaryota; kingdom Metazoa; phylum Chordata; class Lepidosauria; order Squamata; family Lacertidae; genus Podarcis; species Podarcis melisellensis. Next base: position 35,624,425 of record NC_138543.1, read on the forward strand.
ATTGTGCTGGATTGCAGGTTGTCCAAACTTAAAAATAAATAAATCCAGAACCACTTTTGCATTAATTCTCAGAGCAGCTTGTTTATATATGTTTCTGAAGATCAAGCACAGAGCATTGGTTAAGAGCATGAGCTGTGAGTTACAAGATCCATAGTTCAAATCCCAGCCATTAACTCAAACAAGGTGGTCTTAAGTGAGTGATTATCTGTTCCCAAGTCAGAAGCCTGATTCTTAATATGATGATAATTATTGGACTATGTTACAGAAAAGTTATAAGAATTATGCATGTATGTGAAGCATCAATCTCACAGTGGTGGTTGATTTCATGGAGGAGAAACTGCCACTTACCTTAGTGTGTTTGTGTGTAGGGGAGGTATATTTTCTGTTTACTCCTTCCCCCACTTTGCTTTTAAGACCCTCCCAACTGATACTCATAGGAAGGAAGAAGAAAAGTACACCAGCTTGAGGGTCAGTGTACCCTTTTTGCCCTTTCTTGGGCCTTTTTTGGATAATGGGGTGGGGGCTTTAGATCGGATGTAACAGCCTTTCCTAAATCCCTTCCTCAACATGCCCTGGGAACATCCTATTTCTGTCTCTACTGACCTTGGAGCACTGCCAGCAGTGCCTCTGCCCGTGAGAAGGTCCATATCACCCTACAGCCCTTAGGCACAGGGAACATATGGACTTAGGAAGGGTTCTATGTAAGTGCTATGTGTTATAACCCCATATTATTATTATTATTATTATTATTATTATTATTATTATTATTATTATTATTATTATTATTATTATACTATTTATACCCTGCCCATCTGATTGGGTTGCCGAAGTCACTCTCGGTGGCTTTCAACATAATAAAAACACAGCAAAACATTAAAAAACTTCCTGATACAGGGCTGTATTCAGATGTCTTCAGAAAGTTGTTTAGCTCCTTGACATCAGATGGGAGAGCGTTCCACAGGTGGCACCACTACCGAGAAGACCCTCTCCCTGATTCCATGTAATTTCACTTTTTGCCAGAAGGCTCTTGGAACTAGACCTCAGTGTCCAGGCTGAATGATAGGAGTGGATATGCTCCTTCAGGTATACAGGGACGAGGTTGTAGGGCCTACATTTTTCTGGTTCCCATGAGATATTAGGAAACATACAGTTGCCTTCCTGTAGTTATGAAAAGGAGTCTCTCCTGTTCTGTTTTCACCTGGTTAGTATGGCATGCTGGTTCCCTGCCTTGCTGTCTTAAGCTCTGGCTACTTTTACAATAGGCTTTAAAATCCTAAATTTAAAGGTAAAGAGATTCCTGACCGATAGGTCCAGTCACGGATGACTCTGGGGTTGCTTTACTGGCCGAGGGAGCTGGCGTACAGCTTCCGGGTCATGTGGCCAGCATGACTAAGCCGCTTCTGGTGAACCAGAGCAGTGCATGGAAACGCCGTTTACCTTCCCGCTGGAGCGGTACCTATTTATCTACTTGCGCTTTGACGTGCTTTCAAACTGCTAGGTTGACAGGAGCAGGGACCGAGCAACGGGAGCTCACCCCGTTGCGGGGATTCGAACCGCCGACCTTCTGGTCGGCAAGCCCTAGGCTCTGTGGTTTAACCCACAGCACCACCCAAATAACTACCTATATTTTGAATTATTCAGATGTTTTTACTGTGATGAACGTGCAAATCCTCTCCCCACTCCTGGCTGTACAGTTCTGAAGGAAGAAGCTGGCTAATTTACGTGGTTGTTTTAACTTTGTAAAAAAAATAATTTTGTCATGCTCAAACACTGGCGCTGCAAAATTCACAGAAGCTCAGATTCAGAAATGCTTGTGAAAGAAGAAGAATCTGTGCTAAGGTGATATTGCAATAGAAAAGTAATCATATATGTATGAAAAGCCATAAGCCTGAAGATTTGGAGAGAGTTGTACAATTGACAATCAAATGGAGCTTAAAGGGAATTACGAGGTTTTCAACTAAAAGGCCTGAAATAAAGAAAAGTAGTATTTTACTGCAAAAAATTGCAAATGTCAAGAGTAAATCATAAGACTTTGCACCATTGAGCTACTAGCCAGCTCTATAGTTTCCTGAGTTCTTACCACAGGGAAAGACCAACTTTCATGCTCAATAAAACTTAAGAACTTTAGAAATACATTAAGAGATGTAAATCATATATTTGTGACTTTTTCTTCCTAAATGGCTAATTATAAAAGACAAATGATGGAATGTATGTGCTCTTTGGCTGGTAACCTATTCCTTCATTTGCTTTAGAACATGTTATTATAATTCTGTTTGTTCCGAGAGATGCACACCAGTTTCTTCAAGTTAACAGGAAATGGGGGGTTGGAAAGAATTAGATGTTCTTGTAATCCACCCCGCTCCTCCTCTTCTTGCCTAGGAATGTTCAGAAGTATCTTGGAGCAAGCAAACAACAAATCTGTTTCTAAAATAGGAAGGCCAGAACTCAGCTGCCCAAATGGCTTGCTGTGGTCCAAAACCAGACAGGTGGTGCCCCAGATTGAATATGTACTTGTTGGAATGATTGGATTCACAAACAGGGTGATAAAATTTAATAGCAAAGAGCAATGGGAAGTTACAAGATCCTAGAGTAAAAGGCGTCCCCCCCACATAAATCTATCTTAATAGCCTGAATTGTGAAGCGTAAAGCAGAAAAATAAATCGAATGATATCCTAAATATAAGTTTACACAAACATTACTATACATATACTAGCTGTGATAGACGTTTATTTATGTTATGCATTTGCAGACAGTTAAGGGCTTTTATTTGCATAAGATTGTAGATCTGTCTACTCAAGGAGAGAGACAGAGATAGCACGGTATAACATTACTTTTTAATATGTATACATAAGCATCTGCATTATGTACACAAATGCATATAATGCACTCATTCATACTGAGCTTATATTTCAATAGAATACCCTGAATTTTTCCTAGTGAATGTTCAATATTTGTATTCTCAGTTACAGCATTAAAAAAAGGCAATCCGCTGCAGCATTGTTTGTGAGAGATCCTGAGGTACACATTTGCATTCTCCTCCACTAATATCACAGAGGCTGCTGGGGCACATCTTTTGAATGCTGCCCCTAAAAACTTGTTGGGCTACTTGTGCTGTTAAGGCAGTTCTGGCCAATCATTTTGTTCTCAATGCCTCCATCATGGATAAATCATTCAGCACTCTGTGGTCTCTCTCTCTCTCTCTCTCTCTCTCTCTCTCTCTCTCTCTCTCTGTGTGTGTGTGTGTGTGTGTAGATTTATCCAATAAGACATATTTTCCCATGTTATTTAGTTAAGGAAAAAAATAATTATATTAATGAAAATACTCACTACCTTGAGAGATATCAATCAGTTTGTTAAAATAAGACAGTTAAAATCAACTTCTAAAAACCCTATAGAACTTCAAAAAAAATTACAGTCCTAAGAGGGCCACATAGCAGTCTCTCTAGATCCACCAAGTGTGTGCAATATGCAAATCTCTAGCAAAGACACACCGGTGCCATATTTCCAGCTTGGCTGATGCATTGATCTCAGTGGATTTTGAGATATAAACTTCAATTTGGCCCCCAGTCATTTAGTGGACAGTGCCACCAACAGTTCTGACACCAGGTTATTTGTTGTGGCTGTTTTGCCGTCCCTGTTTGCACATTAATCCAGTGACAATTAGGTGTCAGTGAGCGTTGATTCTGCTCGCTGATAGCCTTGGGCTGTGCACTTGAAGCCCTAATCAGGAGTGTAAACTCTGCTATATTTCAATTTGGAGAAGCGCTCTTCCGCTAAGAGGCCCCTGGCACTGCGATAAATAAAACGCCTATTTACTCTATTGCCACACTTAGACATCTAATGCACTTACTACCAGCCCCCTAATCATAGCCTCCAGTTAAATCCGCCTATAAATCACTCCATTCTCATCCTGCAGATTAGTGAAGCCATTTTCCCCAAACCCCACAATGAACACTGTTTCCTTTTCTTGTTAGTCAAAAGCTAGATGATTTTTATTAGGTTAAAGACGAGCTCACAGATGGTAAATCGCGTGGAGAGAAATGAGCTGGAGAGTTACACGGTGGAGTGCAGGCCATGCCGAAGGCGGTGGCGGGGGAGGGCAACCAGCCACCAGCAGAACCAGAATCAAGTGAGAAACAAACAACACCCCCCTTTGCATGCTCACATAATCTTTCAATCCTTCTTACCCCTCCTTTTGTTCATTTCACTCCAGTGACATTGGCATTTGTTTGGCACAAGGGGGCAGCTTCCAGCAAGTGGGATATGAGAGATGATTCCCCCCCCCAAGATTTAGATGCTTTAGAGGCGGGGTGGGTGGGTGGAGGAGTAGAAGAGAAGGTTTGTCTACATTATGAGATTGCTCCAGATGAATTCTGAGTTGGGGATGACATAGCTGTGTCTCACCATCTATCCTGAAAACATCTGGGAATCAGTGTAGACGTCACCAGAAGCTGCGACTTGAGCTGCAGTGCTCTGAAGAGGAACAGATGTTCTAAATAAAACTTTAAAAACTTACAAAAAAATGGATAGAGGTACAGACTGAAATCCTAATCCTACTTGTCGAAAGGATGCCCCACTGAATTCAGTTGAACTTACTTCTGAGTAGACATGATTAGCATTGCAGGCGTGAGTTAATTCCATATCTTGAGTTCATATTTAGACTTTCTTAGGTATTTTGATGTAGAGAAGAGAATCTGTGTTCCTCATCTAGCCCAGCAGTTATTATTTATTTATTTAACTGCCCACAGCTATCCAGGGTTTTAGACTAGAACCTTTTATACCTCTCTGGCTTGAGACCCTGCTGAGGAACCGTGAGTTCTACTTATTTGCCGCAACCCTGCAATTCCTTGTATTTCTTTCTGCTGTCACAACATGCCCTTGACTGAGAATATTTTTATCCAAAGAAGATTCATGTAGTGGAGAAAACTCTTAATTTTCTACAGCATGGCAGCTCAACACTATTCACAAGAATGTTTGAAAAATGCCAGCCCTACATGGGCAGGAATGAGAGCATAAGAAGAACCCAGCTGGGTCAGTCCAAAGGCCCATCTATCCAAGATCCTGTTCTCACTGTGGCCACACCAGATGCCCCCAGGAAGCCCACAAGCAGGACTTGAGTGTGGTATCACTATCCACACGTGATTCTCAGCAATTGGTATTTAGAGGCATACAACCTCCAGCAATGGTGTGTAAAATACAGCCACTATGGCTAGCAGCTGCTGATAGCCTTATCCTTCATTATTTTCTCTAATCCTCTTTTAGACCTCTTCACATTTGTGGCCATCATTACATCTTGGGGAGCAAATTCCATAGTTTTAGCTAAAAGAAACGGCAACTTGAGCAGTGCCACTGGCTCCTAGGTATCAACTTTCATCAAACATTACCAGCAATGTTGTGGGGTCAGGCTCATGGCTTCTGATAGAGTATGAACTTCCCTTAGAGTATGAAAATGAAGCTTCTTCAACCAGGCTGCACTCTACAGAGCCAGAAGCATACACACTTTGCTAATTGTGTGTTTCTTTATGTCCATCTTATGTTCAGGAAAATCTATAAGCACATATTTTTTAACTGTAGATCAATGATTATTTAGTAATGTCTGCAAAGAACAGTTTTGAGTTTTGCTATCCCAGAACTGAAGATCTGCTTGTTAATGCAGATCCTGGAAAGTGAGTCTAGTAGCAAGGTAATACTAGTATAAATTAAAAGTTTCAAAAATAAAAACCATTTGCAGTGGTAAATGTGACCTATTTGCACTTCAGCTCCCATCCACTCCAACCAGCACAACCATGTTAGTTGGGGCTGACCTATTTTGGACCTCATTGTTCTTCCAAGTATTCCTCAGCATATTGTAATATTCTTAACTGCTTTCCTTATGAGAAATAATTGGTTCGAATAATTCTTAGCACGTTTCTCCTAGCAGAATTCTAGTTTTGACTATTTAAAGCCAGTTTTAAACCCTGTTAATTTGCCTTTATTAGAAGGAGGCACCTGGTGAAGATCAGGCTGTTGTTGGAAAAGAACATCCGGCTGGAAGTTTGATCTTCCCACCATTCCAATAATTTGAGCCAGCCATTCCTTCCTATTGATACTTCTACCCAGGTTATATTTGAAAAGCAACTCTTTCCCCAAAGGAAAGTAGCCACAATTCAATTATACATATTAAAAAGTAGTTATTTCAAATGTCTCAGATATTCTTTTTCTCAATATTAATTTCCTTTGGAGAAGAAAAATCTGAGGACGTAGTAAATTTGATAATAATAAACTTATTTATAAATCTGGGTGCAAAAAGCAAGAACAAGCTATTCTAGATTTAATTGAGGCTTCCCAAAGTCTAAAGTAGTGCCTGGTCAAATACTCCAAAATGTTCCTTCTTAGCTGTTTTGGTTTGCACTCTACCAAATGGAGCAAAACTGGGTTTAGATGTGACTCTTTTCAGTTTCTTGGAATACCTAACTGCCGACTGTCTCCTATAATGGACTAGGCCAGACTTCCCCAAGCTGGTGCCTCCCAGATACTTTGGACTACAACTCCTATCAGCTCCAGTACAGCTGTGCTGGACTAGGTGATACCAAGTCTAGAGAGAGAACTACTTACTCACTTTCCATAGCACACAGACCATAACTCAGAAAAATATATTAACGTTCCTCCAAAGCAGTGGAGGTGTGTGGGAATTGCAGTTCCTTTTCACAATAGGAGTGGTGGAGCTGTATTTTCTAGAGCTGTAAATTTGGCAGATTAAAGTACAGGTCTGGCCTGGTACATGACCCTTTTTTTAGGATGGATAGTTTCAGAGACTGATTGGTCCAAGGTCAACCAGTAAACCTCATGAGTGTTCAGATATGTGAACCACCAATACTCTAGGAACGTTCATCACTTTATAACTAAGCCATGTTTTACTGCCTGTGCACTTTTTCTGAATGTGGTATGGAAAAGCACATGAATCTGACCTTTGGAGAGTTTGTAAGTAAACCAAATGTGTGGCCATTTTCCAACTTAAGAGGAAGAGGGAAACTTTTGAACTCACCTTAAAGAGTCACCTATGTTTCCACGCTTTACTCTGCTGCATATTTTGAGACTTTAAATCTCTGCTGATTTTCTCTTACCAAAGAGTACATGGCCCACACTTGGACCTTGACATCTAGGAATTCTCCTTTTTATATAGCTTTTTCCCCCTTGAACCAACACATATATCAAAACTATTCATTTGGTTTAAACCCCATAGGTTCAGGAAACCTGTGCAGGTGATGAATGTGTGGAACATGGAAATTTCCTCCCACTACATACACAAAGCATTCTCCAGCTCATAGAAAAAGGGAACACACATGTGAACACCAGTGCTCATATCACATCATCTTGCAATTCTTAAATTCTGGTCCTATTAACTGTCTTGTTGTTAAAATTAGGTGATTTTAGACTATATATATGAAATGCTTCTATAACTCCTGGATATTGTTGTTGTGTGGTGAAATATTGTTTTGTGAGAGGAAAACGAAAGGTACGCAACAGCTGTGGTCCCCCTAGCCTAAGGTTCAGGTCTTTTGCAACCTAACCACTCCACTCTCCCTTGTGGCTACGGAGCTCTTCAGTTCCTTCGACAACCCACATTCTCCACTCAATTCCCGCCTGCCCCTTCTTTTGCCTTAGCTAAAAGGGTGGATTGCTGTGAAGTGCTCCCCCCTCTAATCTCTGTTTAACTATTTCCATATGATAACTGCTTTGAAGCCCTGCAGCCCAATGAAAAGGCCAGAAGCCACGGCTCTGTTGTGGGGGGTCCCCCAGGGAAAAAGTATGTAAACAAAGGCCAGCTCGGCAGCCTTTACACCTCGCTTTCCTCTTCCTTTCTTGCCTGGATCTCAGGTGGAATTAAAGGGATTAAAACTGAGAGTAAATGAGGCGAGTGTGCAAAATGACTCCTTTCTGAACCAAACGGCATGTTCCGTGCTGGGGAAATGAGATACACATTTAAATCTCATCCATCCACCGCCTGTGGCCACCACCGTGTACCTGCCTACTTAGCCCAAGGGTTAATTAATTGAGGCTTCAATGCACTATTGCAAGAGCATTATTGCATTTGATACTCTACATCTGTGATTTAAAACTCTTTCAGTCCCTTGTCAGCAAGGGAGGGTTTTAACTAGGAAATTAGCATTCAGATAAGGGTACGCTCTATTTGCTTCTGAAAGGAAGGAAATATTAAGGATGCTAGTGCACAAACCACAGTATAATATTCTGTCCCATCATGGATAGGACTCCTGAGCCCAGCTTCCCGGGGGTGGGGGGAGGATGTAGCAGGATCAAGGGACATCTGAAAATGGCTATGTAACCGCCAGAAGAAATGAATACAGTGGTAACCCGGGTTATGAACTTAATTCATTCTGGAGGTCCGTTCTCAACCTGAAACTGTTCTTAACCCGAGGTACCACTTTAACTAATGGGGCCTCCCGTCGCCACTGCATGATTTCTGTTCTCATCCTGAAGCAAAGTTCTTAACCCGAGGTACTATTTCTGGGTTAGTGGAGTCTGTAACCTGAAGCGTCTTTAACCTGAAGCGTCTGTAACCTGAGGTACCACTGTACATGGTAGGGAACAAGCTACCAAATGCATTTCAAATGCATTTGTGTCAGGCTAATATATTAAAAACACCCTGACTCTTTCTTTCCTTTTAAATGTATAATTATTCAGGTCTGATATTTGTAGTTGGATTCATATGAAAGTTAGTTATAAATTGGATAGGAATATTAAGAGTACTCTAGTTAGCTTTTATTGTCTCTTGGCAAGTAGAGAATTTAAGATTATCTTGCATTTGCACCTTAGTCTTGTATACTGAAATAAGCATGTACGGCCTTCAGCTGCTGAAACTCACCACCATTTTCCAATAGTGCTACAGAGTATAGATAATCAGACTACTGAGGAATAAATAAGACAGCCTTGTATATTAGACTAGAAAAGTTAATAGTCTTTCTTTCTTTCTTTCTTTCTTTCTTTCTTTCTTTCTTTCTTTCTCTTTCTTTCTTTCTTTCTTTCTTTCCTACTAACAATTGCCTTTTACAAGTAGACTGGCAGAGGAGGAACGAGTCCCTTGTCTGCAAGCATGCTCAGTTTCTGTGCTTGCCTGCATGTCATCTGGGGCGACCAGGCAAGTAATTAAATAGAAGACTGAATCATGGAATATAAATATATGAAGTGTAGTATATGGTTTTTTTTAGCCTTAAAACACATCTGACTGGACAGTTAGCTGATCAGTACACACATGGTGTAAAAAGCAAAAGTTGCATAAAGTGCAGCTAAGCAGAATTATACCAATGTATCTAGTTATGCAGAAGCAGGCCTTATACTTCCCAGGGACCGCATTTACTAACAGGAGAGACTGAGGTACTGCACATACAGCAGTTTAAAGTGAATTTGTTTTATCCAGTGTATGCATGTATTTTATGTCTCATCCACATGATGCTGTTTTCTTGCAAGTGGTAGCCTGGACTGTTCCTGTTTTTAATTTGGATTTTCTCCATATACAGATAATGCGGTAAGGAAAACAACAACATAAAATTGCATGTTACCCAACTTTGGATGTACTGGACTGCGTTGTATAGTTAGGTGACTTTTTAAAAAAGTGTGCGTAGTGTTGTTTTGCTGGGTACCGTCTATCATTGTGCCCCTACTTTTGTTGGCAAGGTACTCCTCAGTGGGTTGTTTGTGGGCACTTGTTTTATGCAAGTCTGCTATATCTCAGAAATAATAATAGGCTGAGCACATGGGTAAAAAATGCCTGCATACGTGCCTACAGTGGGCCTTAGTTTTTCAGAAGTTAGGAAGGGTAAGGAATTTAAGAGAAAGGAGCAATCACTTACAGTTTCTTGAGTTCAAAGGTTTTATTCATGCAGGAATTATTTACGGGATGAGTGCAGATGAGACAGAGAAAATAGCAGAGATCTTGTCTCAACAAGTTGGGAGAAAGAGAAACAAACAAAATGGCTCTGTTCTTAGGGGAAGAGTTAACTAGTCAGAGGCTACACAAACATTGTGTAGTATTAGCTAGAAGTTTAGTAAAAAGGAAATGCCTTCACTTTTCTCTTATACTCTCTGCTGCAGTCTGTGGTATGGCGGACATGGTGGGGAAAGCCCATATTGGGGTCATAGTTGTTGCCAAGGACATGCACTGATCATGTAGACTGAAGCTGAAAACAAATGCCTGATTAAACCAGGGATGGGGAAATTGTGGCCCTCCAGATGTTGTTGGACTTGCATCACCCCAACCATTGGCTCTGACTCCGGAGGGCCACAAGTGTAATTCAGCTAAGGGACAGTATGTGTGTATATGTAAAAGAGCATCATGTATATATTAAAGATACCCTGGAACTCTTTTTGCTTTAAGTGATTCAGATGCAAGTTTTGGGCATTGTGTACAGCCAAAAGCTATTGATAGTGTCAGGGAACTGCCATCAGTGCCGGAGGGAGAGAGCAAAATCCAGAGGGATTCCAGAAAGCGTCCCGGGATTGGGAGAGGCAGCCCATCTTCTGGGGAAGAGAATCAGCGTAGCACCAGTGGAGAAGGGAGGCAGATGGGGGAAGCGGCGAGGCGGTCCCATAACTCCTTGCCGGGGACCAGTGGGGAGAGTAGGGGTCCTCCGCTGCCTACGCCCTCCTTGCTCAGAAGGCTTTCACGCAGAGAGAGTAGGAGGAGACTAGGCGTCAAAGAGCTTCTTTGCTGGAAGAAGTTTAAGAAACGCCCACTGATGGATTCTGCCAGCGATTGAGACAGCCACGGGTGAGTGGCTGTCCGGACAGAAAAGGTTCATTCAGGCAACCCAGCCAGATGTTTGCACCGGCTTACGCACGAGCAGCCCCTAGAACCATTACAGATAGATACATCATTCAGAACAGTTCCATTAGAAGTGTCAAAGCTCCTGACTGGTGCTTCACAGCACCAGATTGGAATCATGGAAATAGGTTTTCAAAATATTAGGTAAATGTGGTGGTGGAGAATTCAAATGGAGGTACCATTAGCAACATGTTGCAATGTCCTTGATCAAATACTCGGAAGGTGTTGAAGTCTTTCCAAACACAACCAGAGTTCTAGGTGCCAGCACCATACAAACTACAATCCTTTTTAGGAATATGATTCAACATGGATAAGGTTATTTGACAAGGAGGCTGCCATTGTGTCTTTAACTAGCACAAAGCACAGTCAAGATTAGCTACCCTAGAGAATTGATGGTTTCATGAGAACCACACCCCCAAAGTTGCCTATTTAGCAACTGTAATAGGACTTTTTCAGTTTCATAAAGTACCTTGATAACTGGAAAGTGCCAGTTAATGGCAGAATGTTCCAACTATGAATTTCACAGAGATTAATCTACCCCTTTAGAATCCTAAGAAGCCAATCAAGTGGCCGCCCCAGTCTTAGATGTTTTACAATCTCTGTGGGCACAAAGCTCAAACGGAAACTACCGTTCAAAGTCTAAACTGTCATCTTCATCTTCTTCCAGCATAAAAATACAAATTTTTCACCATATAAAGATTTTTTATAATAGCAATAAAGCAACTCTAGAGAACATGGTTGTCTTGAGATAGTTTAACTGTGCCTGGTACCTCATAACACCCTGGGGATGTGGCCGCCTCATAATAATCACTTTCTTTAGCATGCCTTGCTCAATTAAGGAATGGAGCTAAAAGGTCAGTGCAGGATAAAAATGTAAATCTGAAAAGTTTTCATCTTGACCCTAACTCCTTGTCATAAAACCTAAATAATATTCTGCTGCAATAATAGCGTTCTGAATCTCCACCCTGATATGTTAAGCTGGCAGGAACCAGGATATGTTTTGCAGACTAGCACACTATCTTGGAGCAATTAATTCAAAATAGATCATTTGCTTGCTTGTTGGGTGAGGAGATGGGCTAAATCACAGCTGTTCTGCATGCCAACAAAGGGATATTTATCTCTTCTCATAGCAACTCTAGTCAGAAGCAGGTTTTTACTATTAACATAGAGTTGGTTTCTGTCAAGAGCTATCTCCCCTCTCTTGCTGCCCCCAATGGCCAAGGCTAGGCATACAATGCATTAGAAAAGCTAATATTTTGCATTAAGGCTGGGTCTACATAGGACCAATCAATCCAGATTTAGAAAAATAATGACCTGTGTTTTAAGCCGGTGATATGTACACAACCATAGTTTCAATGGTTTCAACACTAAGCCTGCTGCAGTTATGGAATCATGGGATACATGCAACCCATTATCCACTGTGATTTACTAAGAGGGTTCCTTTGAAGAGTCCATCCATACATCAAGTAGGGGCAGTGGGGCACATAGGGACACTTTCTTTTTGCTGTCCTACCACTTTCTTTTGGCTGCCTTGCCAAAATTCTTTTGTAAGTTTTAAACATTTGGACATAGAGTTTAAGTGAAGAGGGAAGCAGGGAGAATCCCCAGGGGCCAAGTTATATGTTCATCTTATGCCTCCTGATCTCTCTCTTTCTCTCTCCCCACTACCTTACTACCCCATTCTGTTTTCCTCAAAGAGAAGGAAGTTTCCCTGCTTATATGCTGCTTCCTTCTCAGGAAGCCTCTGTGAAGGGAAATCAGAATCCTCTTATGAATCCCTTGTTGGAGAAAGGGTAGATGCCCTCCCCAAAGTCCACATTTTCAGTGAAAGGCCTGTTTAGTTCAGCATCTAGTTGCTTTTCATTGGGTGGAAACTTTAAGCATAGGCCTTTAATACATTTTAATCCTGACTGTGCATTTTTCTATTGTATCTCATCTCTGCCCCTAGAGCTAGGACTTGGATGTCCAAAAAAATAAAAATAAAAATGAAAAATTCAGCTGTAGAATAGGTTTCCAATGTTTGGTTTGTAATCATAGAAAGACAGGATATAACTATAATAATCTATATGTATTAAAAATGTGTTTGTGGGTGGAGAATGAACCTGTACAGCGGGGTACCCTCCAGATGTTGTTGGGACACCAATTTTCAGCTCTGGTGGGCTGTAAATTATAGGTTATTCTGGAAAGGAGGAAAAGACTCAGTCTTTTACATGGAAGACGCTTGATGCATATGGGGGCTGGGAAACATGGCCTGTTGCATTCCTAAATGCCAGCTCAATAATCAAGAGATGACAGTCCTGGAAACATACCAGAACTGCTTTATTTCCTCGCCACAAAGCAAATACATCTATATATCACCTATATTGCCTCCAAGAAGAAGAGTGAGAAATTCAAGCACACATCAGCAGGATCGCTGCTCTGGAGGCAGAGGTGGAGCTCGCTGCTCCGGTACCTCAGGGGGGCACCGCCTGTGGCGTGCATCCCAGGGGGGCGGTGCAGCAGTCACCCTGGGTCAGGTCACACTCACTAGTGTCTGGAGGGGCAGGCTTGTCGTGGACTCTGTTGAGTGAGAATGGACCTCCTGGTTATGGAGGGCGATGTGGAGCTTCTAATCAAAGTGCCTGGTTGGGTTAACTAGTGTCTACATCCACCTTGCCCCTGACAGTAGGTCCAAGAGCCCCACTGTTTCCACCATGGCCCACCCCAGCCGGTGCAGCATTTGGCTGAGCTGGATTAGCAACAGGCATTATGTGTATTTTAATGAACTGAATAGAGTGAAAGATCATGAGTTGGGGGGGGGGCTTGGAGAACATCTGTATGCAGGGGTGAAGCAGGGGAGAGGGTGGCTGGAACCCCGGGTGCACAATTTTTAGCCCCCCCCCCCAGGAATCCCTGTCCCATGCTGCCTGCTGCTCTGACCATAGTTCCTTACCATGTGACAGGAAAGTAGTTGTTATATTGGCAGCTTGCCCATCATAAAGAGCAGAATGCTCACAATCTCTGCAGTCAAAATGGCCTTTTATTTTCACTGTTGGTGATGTGAAATTTCTTCCTCACAATTAAGTGCACTTGTTCCAATAGTGCATGCCATGCGTCCCTTTCTGGATGCTGTTACTGATATCATTTGAGAGAGCAAGGAAATCCCACAGCACTACTTAAAAGCCCTTTAAATGTTTAAATGTTTAATATCCTGAGAGGCTGAACTGGTGAACTTTTCATTTTATTTTTGCATTTTTAAAATATGGTAAGTTTTGGTGTTCCTTAAATATGAATCTTCATAGTGGCTAAAAACTGAGCAGGAAAGCAGAAAGCTCCCAGTTTGAATCTCTTCTCTACCATGAATTCACTTGGTAGCCTTAGGCAATCTTCTTAACTTCTGCTCTCATCTGCAAAATGGGGGTAATACCATGCATTTAGCTTACAAGGCTCTTGTAATAATTGCAAGCTATTGTATGTGAAATGCTTTGAATTGTTATACAGTTGCTAAGTATTTGTTGTTGTTTATATCTGATAGATTTAAAAAATAGGCCACATTTCACAATGACTTGATACTTTCTGAAGTCTCACACCACTGGTATTATCTTAGGGTTGGTAATAAGGTAAAGGCAAAGGGACCCCTGACCATTAGGTCCAGTCATGACTGACTCTGGGGTTGCGGCGTGCGTCCCGCTTTAACTGGCCGAGGGAGCCGGCGTACAGCTTCTGGGTCATGTGGCCAGCATGACTAAGCCGCTTCTGGCGAACCAGAGCAGCGCACGGAAACGCCGTTTACCTTCCCGCCGGAGCGGTACCTATTTATCTACTTGCACTTCGATGTGCTTTCGAACTGCTAGGTTGGCAGGAGCAGGGACCAAGCAACGGGAGCTCACCCCGTTGTAGGGATTCAAACCACCGACCTTCTGATTGGCAAGTCCTAGGCTCTGTGGTTTAACCCACAGCGCCACCCGCGTCCCATAGGGTTGGTAATAGCATAGCACTAAAAGTAAAATCAAGATTATTGTTTTTAATTGTCTGGTAAGGGCTTCAATTTATTTCAGAGTACAGTAATGCACTAGATTATTTCCTGCACATTTGATACTACAGCTCTAGAACAGAAAGCAAATACTGCTTTCCTTTCCCATTAGAATACAAAATATCATAATGGCATCCTGATTTTGGCAGCTATTAATCTTAGCACTCCCTCAAGTCAATGAAAATGCAACTTTATGTGGTGCACAATGACATTAAAGGCATACCTGTATTCAAAATGTGCCTGTTTTGACAGAAGGGATAGAGATTTAAACAGGAGTTTCTGCTCTGGATCTGTTCTGTGGCATAAATGATGGATGCAGGAAAATAATACATATTTTCATTGCTTTCAAGTAATAGAATCTTCATTCCATTCATGGCCCTGGCAAATAAGAATGAAAGTGTGATTTCTGTCATGGAAACAGTTGCATGTCTTTCATTCTCTCACTGCAGAAAGAAAAAAAAAGGGGGGGGAGATATTGTGTTGATAAAAATAATCTGATTGATATCAATTTAGATCTACTTCTGAGTACTTCAATAATTGTTTTCCTGTGGCATCAAGACTTGCTCAGGGTGTGTTCCACCCACAAAAAGGGCTACGATACAAAGTGCCATTTAAGTAGCTCTGGCTGTCCAGAGCTTTGGGGGCTTGAGTTCTTTCTCCCAATGTCCTCATACTGTTTGGCAAACCACTTTTGAAACTGAGGAGATTCTCAAAAGCAGCATATTATCCTTTCTGCTGTTGAAATATCCCCCTCAGAATAGAAGAAGAAGAAGAAGAAGAGTTTGGATTTGATATTCCGCCTTTCACTCCCTTTAAGGAGTCTCAAAGCGGCTAACATTCTCCTTTCCCTTCCTCCCCCACAACAAACACTCTGTGAGGTGAGTGGGGCTGAGAGACTTCAAAGAAGCGTGACTGGCCCAAGGTCACCCAGCAGCTGCATGTGGAGGAGCGGAGACGCGAACCCGGTTCCCCAGATTACGGGACTACCGCTCTTAACCACTACACCACACTGGCTCTTGGGAGTACATCTTCATTTAGTCAAAGAAGTGATGTTAAATTCTTGAGAATAATCTTTTGGAGAATATTCTCGATTAATGAGGTGTGTACATTTAAAGCAGCTGTGTAGACGACACAGAAATTAGTTTGTAGAGAGTATTCTCATCTCACATCACTAGGTAGGCGTCAGTGTCAGTAATTTCAATCTGAACTGGAACCAATACATTGATTATTGAAAACATGTTTTTACATGATACTGACAGGATTATAGTTTTTTTTCATAATAACCTCTCTATTGCAGAAACATTTCCATTAATAGAAATATATTTCGTACTTGGCATGTCTCATACTCTCTCACACAAGCACGTGCCACTTGCCATGCAGACTCTTTCAGCTGCAGAAGCTCAGCACTGCATCTGAAATGTCAGTCTTTTTAGAAAAAGAAGTATGTTGTCTGTTGAAGCTTGACTATGGAATTCAGAAGTTGGTAACTTGACGAATATATTAATAAGGTTTTATACAGATCTCTGGTAGAGCTCTTCATGCAGTCGTGCACCAGGGTTTCTCTTACTCCAAGGGCAAAGAAGGAAGGTGTGTGTGTATGTGTGTGAGAGAGGGGGTTATCCCTAAAGCAGGGATAGCTAACCTGTGGCCCCCTCTTACTGGATTACAACTACCCTCATTGATCATTTGAGAAGTAGAATCCAACAGTACACAGCTAATTCACAGAGCCTAAATATAACACAGCTGATTTGCAATCAGGAAAGGGGCAGCTTGTTGCTGGTGATGCATCATATTCTTTGTTTTTTGAGCTTGAAATGCCTCCTGTATCTGGAGTCCATGGTGAAGGGCTTTGGGTCTGATCCAGCAGGGCCCTTGTGTTCTTTAAAGTCTGAAATCAAGCTGAAAGCAGATTCTTGAAGAGAAAAGTTGAATCCACCTGACATTTGACGTAATGTTGTCACAAACCCATTTTTAAAATTACGGGAAATCATTTCAAGAATAATGGAAGCAGTGTATTGTTAATTAGAATAACTTCTAATGGTGCAGGCTGCATAATGGGAGAAGGGCAGATGCTGCCATAGGGGGGGGAAACCAAATTTGAATGCATGCTCCTCAAACAAACCCTGTTGGCAAAGGTACCATTAATGTTGGGGGGAAATGTGTGTAGAAAACAGGGAGTAAGGCTGCTTAGCCTTTCTCCTTCACTGATTCTACCTTGCAAATGCAAATTATCTCCTACATCCTGCTTATTTGGTTTAGGTTCAAAACCACTGGGACAATTGCTTTGTAACTTGCAATTCCTCTCTTTATCCTCTTTGGTGTCATTATGCGGGCTGCGGGGGAAGGGGGTCTGAATTGTTGCAGTTTACTAACATTACATGCACTTATTGGAACCTAGGTGCTTGAGAACAAAGCACTGAATGTAAATGAAATGCCACATTAAAAGTGGTTTGTTTGTTTTGTTTGGGTTTAATAGGGGAAGACCTGCTTTTAGAAATCAGGGGCGTAATGTGAAGTGTGGGGCCTCATTAGAACAGCCATTCCTGGAATCCCAGCAAAACACTTCACAATTCACACAATTCACGCAGTTTTGTTTCTCGGCAACTAATTATTTTTATGTTCCGGTAATGCCCTGGGTCTTCAGAAGAGCTGATTTTACCTCTTTCCATTTAGCGTAGGCCACAAATGCTTAGAATAGAGAGGTGAGTGCCTTTTCCTGCTCTTTGGCTCCAGCCAATTTTATGTTATAAACAAGATCAATTAGACTGGTGTTTGTCCTGACTGTTTCTCCTTCCTTTCCTTTCTGGCTGTTCAACCTGAATACCTTCTCCAAAGTACTCCCTCCTCCCTGCCCTTATCTACAATATTTTGTTAAATGTCATAATAAATTGATTGTGGGAGCCTTAAAGAGAAAGGGAGAATAGCGAGCGACCATGTAGGGCAGATTAAGAATAGAAACCAGAGCATGAAGAGATACTTCAAGCTTTTGCATTTCCCCCTGATGAGGCATTCCCTATTTATTAAAAATAAATTAATGCACTGCTTACGTTGGCCATTTTTCTGGCTATATCTATTTTCACCATTAATTAATGGAGAAATGAAAGATTGTGCACAGTAAGCCTTAAACAATATGAATGAATGAATAGGAGAGCTGGGTGAATAGATCTCCTCCTTCCCCTCTTTTTAGAAGTACTGTATAAGGGCAGTGAGGCTTGCTGCATAAATAAGCACAACAGTTCTTCCTCTTTCTTTTTACTTTTTATTCTTTCCAATACTAGATGTCACACACAGCGGACAACAAGAATCAGAGCTCTGGAGTACTGGGCAGAATCTGGATCAGGTTAAGAAAAGTTGAGAACCTTTAATACAGGGATAGCCAACGTACAGTGGTAGCCACTCCAACTCCCATTTGCCTCAGCCAGCATGGCTTGTCATCAGGGGTGATGGGAGCTGTAGTCCAACAATATATAGAGAGCACCATTAAACTAATAATATGAATATACAGATGACCCAACCACCAACATCCATATCACCAAAAAAGGCCTTGGTGAATAGGTGCATCTTGTGTTGACAAGAAAGACTTAGTAATGAGACTGATTGACATACCTCCAAAGAGGGGGCCTTCTTTGTGGCAGCACCGCAGATCCCATATTGAGTCAGTGCCTGACTGGTCATACCCATTGGCAGGACAGCAAGAAGGGTGTCCCCTGCAGATTGCAAAGTCTGGGCAGACAGATAAAAGGAGACGCCCGCAGTATTTGAGACGTCCGCAGTTGAGCGATTTCCTATGTCAGCTTTAGGATTTTGAACAGGGCATAGTAGCATATAGACAGCCAGTGCAGATCCTGGAGAATTAGCATTTTTGTCTCTAGTTTCATACATAGTTAAGCACTCCAGCATTCACATTCTGCACTAGGGGCAAACTTGCAGACAGTTTTTTCAAGGGAAGCCCCACTCTCTCGAGCTCTCGTCTTGAATACGCACATATTTTTTCCAAACTGAAAGGAGGACATAATGTAACATTATTTTAATACTTTGTTATTTTATTTTATTTTAAAATTATATCCCACTCATCTGCCCCTGCTCACGGTACCTTTAGGGTGGCTAACAATAATAGTAAAACCACTAGCAACATAAGAAGAACCCTGCTGGCCCATCTAGTCCAGCAACCTGTTCTCACAGTGGTCAACCAACTGCCTATGGGAAACCCAAAAATAGTTCCTTGGTGCAGCAACACTCTCCCCACTTGAGCCCCCCAACTACAGTGGTACCTTGGGTTACAGACACTTCAGGTTGAGAACGGACCTCCGGAACGAATTAAGTTCTTAAGCCGAGGTACCACTGTACTGATATATAGATATAGAGATATAGAGATATAGATATGTGTGTGTGTATATATATATGTTCAAAGAGATCAAAGGTTGGGTTTGGGGGCAGGTTCATGTCACAGTAGCATCTAATCTAAACATTTGTAAATAACTATTTGAACCAAACATTCTCTTGTGTATGCACACTGACATTTCAAGGTGCACAAGTCTGTGTAGGCAGAAAACTCCTACCTCATATCTCTTAAAACCCTCAGAAACAGATATTCCATATGATCTCTGGGCAACTGCAGTTTCTGTATTCAAGGATATGTTACTAAAAACAAGCCTGATCAACACAGTGGGGCATAGTCTGCAAAACTGAGCTGAGCTGAGCACAACAGTAGCTAACTAAGTCCATCTTGATTCCTATTGTACCCATCAATGTTGGAAGGACAGCGTTGGTGCAGGCTTTTGGGAGGGAGCTGCTGGGGAAGGAGATGCAGCTGCAGAAAGCGATCCTGACGTTCTTGTGAAGCTTGGCTAGGGCAAGGGAGAGAAACCCGCCACCCCTAGACAAATGAATAGCCCACCAAGCATTATCTAATTAAACAATAATTCACAACAGTGGAGGAGAGTAAGAGATCGTGCTCCCACTTTGTTTTTAGGTACAGAAAATCTGTTCTCAGTGTTTGAGGGTGCCTGTGGAGGGGTGGATGGGACAACCAGACCAAACTGCACACACCGGGTTTCTCCCCTCCCATGCAAGGGATAAATCTGTAAAAATGTGCAAGTGGAGCCACTGAAGGAAATCTGCAGCAGCCCGTCCCAGCCAGGCAAGATGAATGGCAGAGAGAATGGAGGCTATTTGAATACTGATGTGGCCCTCACTTTCTTCCATTTCCATTAATGACATGCTCATCAAGGGCAAACAATGGGACCGGCTGCCGGCGCCTGTCACACTGTGTGGGTGCTGGGAATGCCAGGCTGTCATCCCAGGGCTGCATTTAGAGACCTGCACGCTAATAAGAAGTGCTCTGTGCCATCAATGCAGACAGGTGCTTCCGAGGCTGGGACATGCTCCATTCCCTTCTCCCGTAACCCTCCTCTTCTGGCCCCCCTGTCAGACACCATGAAATGCACAAATTAACAGCCCCATCATGTTGGGCGGCTGCTGCTGATGGTGAAAGCAGAAAATCAAGTTGTCACCCAGGGTGCAGCTATAAAGCCACAGCCTCATTTCTCTCTGGGTGCCCTATAATAGCAAATGCCAGACAGCTGGATGGATGGGAAGCTTTAGATTAAGGCCCTGATGCATTCTGGCCAGAGAATTAGCACTGGTGTATTTCCACTTGGGTTATTTGTGCACAATGCAAACATCTGGGAAAAGCCCAGGCTTAAGGGCATATATATTACCTTGCTTCATCCCGTACACCGCAAGCAATGAATACAACCAAAGTAGTAAGAAACCACACTAATTCCTTCCTCTACTTTAATCTACCCTCCACAGCTCAAAAAATTCTCAATACTGACACTACTAGACTTATTTGTGACTTCATGGTACTGAGAGGGCTACTTTTCTGTTTACATGTGCCAGATTGTGCCACAGTGCTAATTATTGAAGTGGATTACCTTTGGTCACATTTCTAAACTCAATAGCTTCAGCAATCAATACAATCAATCGGGGAGGTGTTCCAATTTCTCACTCTTACCTTCAGGAAGGTAAGAGAGGAAAGGCACATTTCTATGTATTCCCCAGTTTATTGCTGTACAACACTACTTACCCTAATATTCAGAGGCAGAGTTTAATTTAAGTCAGCATTAATTAATATTTTGATACTGGAACATATTTTCAGCATCACTGTAATACTCATTGTGGGGTTTTAACTCATCCAGAGATGACAACTGATCTTAAGACTCCTCAGTTGGGGTCCTGGCTAAATTCAAAAGGCCAACATCACTTCATGGGAGAAAAAATGAGACACCTGCTCATATTATATACCTAACACAGACAATATATTTATCTGCAGGACGGGGAGAGGCTTATTCATAAATGATGGTGACAACCACCTATAGCAGAAGTGTAAACATTTGCCCCACATGCTGCCCCATTCCACTGATAAGTAATGGAGAGGCCTGAGCCCTTCAGACTCCAGAGACTTTAATGACATAATGGGCATAGAACTTCCACATAAAACAGGAAGAGCAACTAACGAAACTTACAACATAAAACCCCCCTCCTGTCATTTTTATAGTAATAGTAAAACACTTTATTGAATTTATGAGCTACATAATGACTATGAAGAATGTAACTTGAATTAGAACCAACTTGGAAGTATAATATCACTATAAACCTTTTTCTATTAGCCTGCTCCTTTATTATTTTCTTCCATTGCCTTTTTTAAAAAAAACAAAAAACCCTAAAGAGACGTTTACTTTCTTCAAGATTCTCCCTGGAATCTAGTTCACAATCTTTCTATAAATTCTAGGCTTTTCGAAAGGCTAAGAGAAGCACACAGTAGCATCATTTCAAGTTAAATAAAGTTTTGTAAAGTATACAATACCATTTAAACAAAAGAGATATAGGACGTTTCTTTCATCATATATCTGACATTTTCAGATAAGACATGCAACACAATTTCTGTTCTTTATTATTGTTTCCAGAGTGGTAGCCGTGTCAGTCTTTTGCACTGAAAAACAACAGTCTTGTGGCACCTTATAGGTGAACAAGATAAACAAATCTATTATGGCATAAAGTTTTGTGGGCTGGAATCTACTTCATCAGATGCATGAATTGTTAACTTGAGCTTCTTTTTTAAAAAAAAAACAATAATACACGCGGCTTCTTTTTTTTTTTGGGGGGGGGGTATTTCTACCAGTCTTACATTATTTAAAGGTGTGTGCATGTGAGTTAGAACAGAATCCAAGATAGGCTTGCTTTTTGTCCATCCATTTCTTGAGGTGTGATCTAAAACACTGTTGTTAAAAGCCTAGGGGCTATTTTATATCCAGAGCCATTATTTTTGTGGCCAAGTTTGTAAATGAGCAATTGCAAGGGTGGGAAATGTACATAACACACTGAGAGCAGGATGTTTTACTGTGTTTTCCAATTCCGCTTTACTTCTTTAGTCTCTTGCCGTCTCCAAGGGATTTTCTGAAGGGGCAATAAAATAAAATGGGTGAAACAAAGCCATAAGCCGGTTAAGTCTGAAAGACATGTCATCTCATCTAAAAAGAAGAAACGGACCATTTCCACACGTAGAGCTGACAGCAACGCCTGAGCTAGCAATAGTGCTATTCCATTTGATTTATAGAATAATGGGGTGACAAATGATGACAAAAATAAACTTTTACTGCACTGAACTGCTCCTTTATTTATGAAATTTGGCCAAGTAGTGAAATCTTTTATCTGCAAGTTGTAACATGGAGTGGAAACGAGCGATTATGGTGTGGTAATAGTAATCCAGTGATGGAGGCCGAGTCAGTTGGAAATGGATTGAAGTAAAATAACTACTGCACCATGATAAATGTGAACAGCGCTTTGCTGACAGATGATCTAACAGGTGTTCATAACAACTATATAAGAGGATTTATTTATGACCAGCCACAGCCGCAGCACTGTAAATCAGCTCCAGCAGCTGCACACCACTGAAACCAAGTCCCTGATGGAGGAACGGTGCAAGAACCCAAAGAACACAATTCACTCCAGAATCATAATCACCAAATAACACTTTTTAGGCAATTATACCATACTGCAGAAATCAGAATGACTTTCAATTATGCAAAGTTAAGCTGCCAACTAACTTTCTCAAAACAAACAAACAAGCAGTATATGGACTAGCATGACAATAGGGTGCTTTTAGAAGACAACTGTCGAAAAGCAGAACTTGATGGGACTTACACCATAGTAGGGTTTTGCAATATATATGAATTTATGACCCAGGAAAACTGTTCTAGAAGCCACCACATCATCTTATGGCAGGCACCATTGTTTTGAGAGTGAGAGGCTAAAGGCTTGTCTACTCCACTTTTCCAGAGCAAGGGCCAAACTGTCCAATTTTGGGAACCACAGTTTAGGAAGGATGCTAACAAGCTGGAACATGTGCAGAGGAGGGCAACCAAGATGATCAAAGGTCTGGAAACCAAGCCTTATGAGGAACGGTTGAAAGAGCTGGGTATGTTTATCCTGGAAAAGAGACTGAGACTGAGAGGAGATGTGATAGTCATCTTCAAATATCTTAAGGGCTGTCACGTGGAAGATGCAGTAAGCTTGTTTTCTCCTGCTTTTGAGGGTAGAGCTCGAACCAATGACTTCAAGTTACAAGAAAGGAGATTCCGACTAAACATCAGGAAGAACTTTCTGGCAGTAAGAGCTGTTAGAAAGTAGAACGGACTCCCTCGGGAGGTTGTGGACTCTGGTTCCTTGGAAGTTTTTAAGCAGAGATTGGCTCCCCTGTCATGGATGCTTTAGTTGAGATTCCTGCATTGCAGGGGGTTGGACTAGATTACCCTTGGAATCCTTTCCAACTCTACAATTGTATGATTAACTCTAACTTGCAATATGGAATCCACATTTAAGTTTATATATTGTTTTTAGCATCAGTACGTTTCAGCTGGTTTCTCAGAAGAGCGTTGTGATGCATCTCATCTTAGGTAGGCAAGGCTGGATGAGGATCCACAAACTGATGCTCAATTAGCTAATCCAGTCATTTGCTCCGAGTTAGGATGGTTCAGCTCCACGTACCAACCAATGCATTTTAAACTATGTATACATCCTTGCATCAGTGTGTTCTAGTTAATCACTAGGGCTGCAATATTTAATTGGTTATATAAACTGATTAAAAAAAATTAATCGGGCAAACTAAAGAAGTACTTATGCAGATAACAAGTACAAGCTGAAAAGAGGTTTTTGGTCACAGATTATTCAGAAATTGTCTATCCGCTTCCAAAATTGCAAGCTGTAAGTAGTGAACCAAGGTGCATGGTTCTTTTCCTTTTCAGCGTTACAATAATTTTGATTTCAAAACATCTAATTGAGATTTCATGTTTTAAATATTTTGAAAACAAGGTGATTGTCTCAAACACTCAAACACAAATATCTCAAATACTTCAGCACAAAGTACTTCTCTACACTAGCTTAGGGCTCTAAACAGAAATGCAAAAATCACCAACATGGTCAAGTGTTTTTCCAGAATCATGCCAGCAGGTGGTTGAACTAGAGCAGGGATAAGGCATCTGTGATGTTCCCTCTGATCCTTATGTCAGCCTCAGCCAGCATGTCCACTGGTCAGGTATGACGGGTGTTGGAATCTAGCAACGTTTGGAGGTTTGCTATTCCTGTACTTAAGAGTGAAAAATGCACACCAGGAAATCATCAGTCCACACTCTTCTGGGTATGTTCAAAATGTAGTAATTTGTTTGTTGACGAACGATACTCCTTCCAGATATATGGTCACATTTTCAGTGCTTTAAAATAAAGCTCTCCAGAAGTTCACAGCTTTCTGCTTTTGTTAAAACCTGATATAAGGTTGCTTAGTCCTTCCCTAAAGCTATCCTTCCTCTTTACTATCCCTGTCCTTGAAGACGGTAACTCTCTCCCCTGCCCACCAGTCACCAGTAATGTCAGATACATTGCCTGTTTTACATCCTTTATGTCACATTGCTTCACTTCCTCCACCCCAACTTACTTTCCCAATATAGGGCAAGTGATGATTCAGTTTGGCTCCACTACATCCTCCAAACTGTTATTAAAGTTATTTCTGGTACCCTTGCCAGAAATGGATGCTCTTCCACTTTGTGTTCCTGTTGGATCACCACCCTTCTGCCACATCATGAAGTCCTTGATTATCCCATGAAACTTTGGGCCACTGTAATAACTCTGCCTGGATGGCTCAGCAAAATGAAATTTCAAGTGCACCCTTCCAGCATAGCTCCATACCGAGGACTATAGAAGTCTCCATAGAAACAGTGTTTTTATTGTTTTCACTATTCCTAAGACTCAGGGCCAAGTAACAATTTAAAAGAGAAGTCACTTCACAGTGATAATAACAGACCCTACCCAGTTGTGATACAATTGGCCAGAGAAAATAACCTATTACCGGCCAATTAAATATTTAATAAACATTAGCTTATTACTCAACTGGTAACAAGGTTCTTCACTAACAGGGAAGTTAATTACATATAGAAACCTTGTTAACGAAATAATGGGCTCAGGTAGAGTTCATAATAATTTATAGGATAATCCATTTCCTTGCCAGTGCATACATCGAAAGAGGATTGTTGGCAAGGTTTCATAGAATTGCTGTATAAATGAATTTTGGAGATCACCTCTGGTATTTTGAGGTATATGGAAGCACAGTACAAGCTGTGCTTGCTTATCCAGCTCACTTCCTCAACCTGGTGCCCTCCAGATGTCTTACACTGCAACTCTGATTAGTCCAAGCCCTTGACCACATTGTCTGAGGCATTTGGAGGGCACCAGTTTGGAGAAGGCTGATCTAGTAAGACACTTTTTAATCATTCAGCATATCAGTCAACTCTTTCTTCAAAATGAAGCAAAGGTCCTAAATTCTAGTAACTCCATTTCAAGCTCTTCAGCATCAAACCTCATGATGATGAGCTGCCAAGATTCTGGTGCCTTAAAACTAGTTTTTCAATGGACATTTTACTATACAATAGAGAAGTGCTTCTGTCTCCTAAAACAAACACAACGTATGGAGAGGAAACAGTCCAGCAGCTGGTGGAGCTGGGCTTCTGAAAAAGCAATGAAGTGCTAAAAAGGGAAGATTTCAGAGCTGGACTAGCTGAGGAAGCTTTCACGCTTTCAGAAAGACTCCAGCAAAATACCAGAGAGGGTTTAAAGGTAGGACAGTCAACAGTTGGATGAAGCAACACGAAGAACAGATTAAATGTCTCCATACCTTTCCAAAGGAGTAACTGAAGTTTCCAAAAATAATGGATTGCCTTCTCCTGGTTGCCTTTTGACAGCCAGACTGGATGTGCATGGGCTCAGCTTTCAATCTGCCCAATTCTCATCCATTGGCCTTTCTTTCTGTATCATCTGAAATGTACTTGAGGAAGGGCCTTCTCAGTGGCCAAACCTAATCTTTGGAGCAGTTTATGAGAAAGCTTCATCTAGCCCTCTTGTTGACAGCCTTTCACACACAGGCAAAGGCTTTTTATTTAAACATTTGGCCCGCTGGGCTGACTTGCTTTGTTTTGCTGCTCTGCATTTTAATATGCATTTGTAAACTAGTTTTTGAACTAGCTGCTGATTTTGTCTGCTCTTATCTGATTTTCTTGTGGCTTACCTGTTTTTGTATATTAGTTATTTTTTATTGTAGATTTTATTGTTGACTTGCCCATTTTTAAAATAGAAAAGTGAGGTGCAAATATAACAAGTAATAAATCAAGGCTTGGGGTACTTCAAGAGTGTGACTGCCTGCTTCTTTCCTGCAGCCTTATGGTAGCTAGAATGCCCTAGGGCAGAGAATCTCACTGATCTACATTGCATTTGTGGAGATAGCTTGTTTCCAATTTAGGAAACTCAGGAAGACTTGCTGCTGCTATATTCTAATGATAGCTCTTTGTTGTTTTAGAAAGGGACCACGGATATAAATTTTCTGCCAATGCTTTAGTACCTCCAAATTCACAGTACTTTGTATAAAGCAGCAGGCTATACATGAAAAATGTTCACACTCTGAACTATGGAACAGAGTATTGATGCTCTAAGGGCAGTGAAGAAAAATAATGGGGAGAAGGGGGGGTGCAACTTACTCTCTTTTTTATAGTGTGCATGTGGGATTTTGTGTCAGCATCAACTGGATAGGTTCTCTTTCTATTCGCTTGTTACATTTCCTTGGTAGTGAGAGGGATTGGGAGAGCCCAAGGTGTGGTTGGTTGTGGTTGGCTGTAGTGAGGTTTGTTTGTATTTGTGAGGGGGCGGGGAGGGTTTGTTGGGTCAAGTAAGCCATATTGATTCATATACTATTGGTGGGTTCTTGTTGGGCTGTGTATGTGATAAAGGGGAGCCATACTGGAGTGAAGGCATCCTCTTCTATTTGTCTCTGTGTCGTTTCAGTCCATTGGTTAGCTTTTCTAGTACAATTTGGTATCAGTGGTCCACGTTCACTTCTGACAGGTCTCTCTAGTGTCTGGCTATGAGGCTTCTGGCTGCTGAGAGTAGTTGGTTTATAAGCTCTTTATAATGTGAGTGTTCGTTATGATCTTGGAAAACGTTCAGTAGGGCCAGTTCTGGGGTGGCTCCTAATACCTGTTTAATTATTTTGCATATCTCTTGTAGGAATGCTGTCCAAAAGGGTTGGATTTTGGAGCATTCCCACCACATGTGGAGGTACTGCTGGATTGTTTAAGAAGGTGTTAGCCAGGGTATTTGGGTGTCCCCAAGTTTGTCTTGTACTGTATTTCTTGTGTCGGTATGGGTTTGTTGTTTATGTAGAAGTCTTTTAGACGGTGTAGACCTTTGGCTTGCCAGGTTTTTATCTGGAGGTTTTGTGCTGTGTGTTGGAATAGTGGGTGGTGAGCCATGGGTGTTAGTGGGGCTGGGCAGTTTGCCTGCTTTTCTGTTCCATGCTTTAAGCATGGACTGCATGAAGCTGTTTAGTGTTGTGGGGATTTTATTTAGTTTGTTTTAGAAAAATAGTTATGCTGTTGTGGGGGTGTTTTCGATGGTGTCTCTCTCCAAGTGGACCCACTGTTTAGTCCCATCTTCTAGAATATATGGGATTATGTGGTGTACTTGGCTGCCGATGTAATATGATTCTATGATTCTAAGGGAGGGTGCAGGTATTTGCGGCTTATTCTTGGCTTTTTGTGTGAGAAAATAAACAAGTGTAGAGAACCTATATTAACTGTTCTGTATTTTCTTTTAAGCACCCTTTAGGCAATTCTAAGTTGGTAGGCCCTCAAACCATTGCTGCTCTTGGCTTTGCACAAGTGTCAAGCACAAGGTAAAAGAGGCTTCTTTGGACTTCAGTCTTAGCTTGAAATACCTCAAGGAAAGCATGTTAAAGTTGTATAGAAAATGTTTCACCCTGTGATTGAAAGTGGCAGGCCAGATAGCAAGCGTTAGGGGAAGTTATAGCCTGGGGTAGCCACACATTTCCTTGTGCCCAGAATTTGTGCTC
The DNA here is from genome assembly GCF_964234715.1 of Podarcis melisellensis. NCBI lineage: Eukaryota > Metazoa > Chordata > Lepidosauria > Squamata > Lacertidae > Podarcis > Podarcis melisellensis. The sequence continues at coordinate 35,652,706 of NC_138543.1, forward strand.
CTGGGCAACTGGGGCATATAGTCCCAAGATCTACAAGTAATCACCACATGCTTTTTACATTATCTTACTCTTAGTCAAGAACCTGGCTATACTGACTCATTACTGCAGTTGTTCCTGTCCTGTCTTCTATCACTCAATTTCAAACTCTAAAACAGCAGCACCATATAGAATTCCAAAAGTCTCTTGGCCCTAATATTTTTATTAGCTTGGCCAATCATATTTCCAAATGCTGTACCAACTCCTTCTGCTGGAACACAGATAGTTTTGTTTGGGATCAGGTGAGATTCATATAGCTTGCAGACTTTTTAGTCCTAAGGGTCTAAAAAGTTGCAGTCAGTTTCTGCAACTCCTGATTTTAAGTTGTCTGTGGGCAGGGACCAATCTTGTTTTGCTTATGAAACAGTACTGTGAAATTTAAAATAGTGTTTTTAAATGTGCTGCTTATCCAATAAACTAACCACAATAAAGAATTAAAGTGTAGCCAAGCATGTTTTAAAATATCAACATTTACATTCACTTTTTTAAAACAGGAAACATTTGCCCTAATTAAAACACATTATCCAAATTGATTAATCTGAGTCTTTCTCCCATTTAACTGTGGCAGGTAGATTTGGGAATTCAAATTTAGTTCTCCCAAAAATTAGGATTCATAATAGATGCAACTATTTTATGCTACCTCAGGGTGTTCTATTTGAATGCATACAGTACTTTTGAGTGAAATATGTGTGCTTCACAGAAATTATTATTGTATTTTGAATTTACATTGGATTGCAATCAGGTCAGCAAACTACTCACAGCACACACCTCTTTCAGCTGCATATGATAATGAACTTTTAAAGATACTCTCTCATTAAAGGAAAAGAGTAGAAAAGGGTATCTAAAATGTATTAATTTTACTCATTCAACCACATTCGTATTATTCCTTTGCTAATATTTTCTACCTCTTAAAAAAGTTAGTGATTTATGTAGCAATGAGTACAATCTTCCTTGTATTTGAAAACTGAAAAACATTTAGGCGAGTAATAAAAGTGAGCTTCAGCAAAACCAAAACTTTGAGGCATCACTGTGAATCTCTATCACAGAATAAAAATTGAAACTTACTTACAGGACTTTTCTATATTGTGGTAACTTGGGCTTGCATAATAGCTAGGAATTTCCAGAGATGGAGTAAAAAACTTTTCATATTTTACCTGTTAGGTCAAAACTCTTGGCAAATAAATGAAGCTCTCTAGGACCATTGAATGAATGGGCATTGCTAAGCAACCACATTTTTCAATTTGATGTGGGTCTTCCTAAACCATCATGAGTGATCCCAATGGCTTTCTAACTAAACTTTCTAAACTCAAGAAGAGATAGCACTATCATAGTCTCTCTGACTCTTTTCCATCCAGATATTTGTAATTCCAATTGGGTCAAAATGTTTATATTTTCTCTAGGCATCTTTTCATTTTCTTCGAACTTCTCTCGCCTCCTCCTCCTCTTTTTGCATTTTTTAAACCCAACATAAAATATATAAATGAATACTTGCAGTATTCTACCTCCTCTTTTAGGGAAGCTTAGTGATCTCCAGATAGTTGGTTGGCACTGAGGTTGGATTTTCAGAATATTTTGAGTGGGTACTGTCCGCAGGGTAGAAGTTACAGTAATTCTTTGTTCTGTGCTATAACCGAGTGACTACTTTGCCACGTAACCTGTATGGAGCCAATGTCTGTATTTATAAAAATTGGTTGAATGCAGTACCATGCCCACTTCACCACTATGTTTACTTCTATGCTTATATACAAATTGCATCTTAAATAATCTGCAGTCAATATGAAAAAATGTTGTCTAAATCTGGCCTTAAATGAGACACTGAAACAGTTACTCACTAGTGGACCATTCAACAGAATTATACCATATAGATTTATGTGCTTTAGCAAAACCATTACAAAACCCAATAAAATCAGACATGGTATCAAGGATACATTCTCATGATTGTCATATAACTTCATTTATCAACTGACTTTGAACAACTTACATTGGCCAAATGGGGTAGTTCCAGAGTAGTAAAATGGAGACCTTTTAAAAAGGCAAGATATAGAAAGCAGTTCCAAACCATGGATAGTTTGTTGGAACAGGAACTGCATAACTGGGATTTTTAAATAATTTAATATTATTTGTGTATTTGAATATTAGTGACTTTCTCTTAATAAACCTTACATGGTCTCCTCTGACTATACAGTGTATGTGTTGTTAGTGTTCCAGCGATCAGAGTGAGCTCTGTGACCTTTAGATACAAAACAAATTCTCTCTCTAAGCAGTTTTTAAACTCACATGAGCACAAACCTCTCTAGTCTACTTTATGTATTGGATGAGTAGGCTATTGACCATGGAAGATACAATAAATTGACTACAGTAGACCAGTCTGTCCCTAAAGTGCCACAGAATCCTTATTTCTTCTCTAGTATAGAGAAGCTGCTGCATAAAGCTAAATTCTTTAACCAAATGATAATGCAGAAGAAAGGTGGTGTGATCACTTTTTACATGTTACACTGGACAGAATAGATACATTTCCCAAACCCATCACCTACGATGTAAATCTAGAATTAAGTCTGTAATAAGTTGACTAATGAAACTCATTGCAATTTTTGAGGCTTTCTAAAAAGGAGAATTTCAACACTGAGCTTCTCAAGTAATAATCAAGTTGTAATAGAAATTTTGTTTTTAATAGCTCTCAGAAGAAAACAAATTTATCATAACATGACTTTATTAGAATCTCAATTTTTAGAAAATTATGGCAGCCGTGAGGAACGATTAGATACAAATATATGCTCAAGTACAGAAGCAAATAGTCTCTGGGATATAAAAACTGCAAAATTTTATCTCTCTCAAACACTCCAGTACAATCAACACTGTGAAGGTGTTTTCCATATTGATTTCCTTGAATTTTATTTTAGTGTTCTGATTAAGCTGATTTTTTTCAAGTACCTTATTCCTCAGTCTTTTATTGTTTTCATGAGAGAAAACAAAACATGAAAATGAGGAAAGCAGAAAGAGTATGAGGCTAGGAAAAACACCTTGTAAATAACATTTATGAATTTAGCTGACAGTAAAGTACATGTTTCTTTGGTTAGAAAGCAAGGGGGAAAGATGCGAAGTACTTGCTTGTGTGTGATAGATGCACACTATAGCATTCTAAAACAGGAGACAAGAATGTCAAGAGTGTATTCTTCCCCCACTGCCAGATGGAAAGGCTATTATTATAAATGAAAGGCAGCAGTAGTGGATGCCAGGCACTTTTGTTGTGTGCCAGATTCTGAAGTCCAGATGTAAGCAGGTTACCCCTGGGACAGGACAGGCTTCAGCTCCCGCAGCAGAATAGAGCCAATCACTGTTTTCTCGGTGTTTATGATGAGCTGTGCTGTAGACCCTTCTTCCATCTCCACTGTGACTAGCAGCAGTGACCCACTATGCACCGTTTTAGCTGCAAATCTAGAGGATGGAAACAAAATCTGTGATTACCTTTTGTACAAAACAAAAAAACCCCACAAGTGACGATTTCCTAATTCAATGAAGTTATATATCACCAGAAATTTTTGTAACAAAATCCCCAAGTCATGAACATACCATAGGCACAATACAAATACAACTTCATAATGGAAATAGAAGAAAATTAAGACAGCTTAAAGCAGGCTTTAGAAGGCAGTCAAATTTACACAATCCCTAATTTTTATATACCAACAACCTGAACTTTAGCTGAGAGCAAACAGATTATTAGGCAACACAAGTGTTGAATTATTCAAAATACAGTAATCCTATTAAAATACATTTAAAATTAGACAGCTAACCACAGTTACCAAAGTTAACAACACATAGCTCAATAGGAAAAGTCTTTCTCTCAGCACATAACCTCACACGTGGGGACAGGACTTCCAAAGTAACCAATCTTTCCATTTTTATTTCTCTGATAATTAATACACTTCTAAGAACTTTATATAATGAAAGCAAACTTGAGATCTAATCTTCGAATACTAAATTCCAAAACATGAAGAACCTACTCATTACATGGAATTAAAAGCAAACTAGTATCTTAAGCACTGCAATTGACTGAAAAGCCATTTTAGGCACAATGAACTTCTGTCAATCCTGTTAATTCATTCTGCATGCACAGCGAGACCCTAGAGACAGAAAGGGAAGGGAAGGCAACAGCCCATCCTTCCATGTTCCACAAAGCATACTACCCCCCCCCCCTTTTCAAAGAAGAAGAAGAAGAACCACCCAGAGAACAACAAAGTTGCTGCACATGGGCTTTTGAAAACACTAACAAGTGTAGAGCAGGTCTGTGACCCTCTGTGACCCCACTTTGCAGGGCCAATTCCCTCTCCCCTTTCTGAATGACACGTGTCTGAATCAGAGCCATCTGCCTCAATTTGCGCAACATCTTCAGCCACAATAGGACCCAGTTAGCCCTGACAACGGCTCACAATACATAAAAATAAAACTGCTGACAGCACGCCATCAGCTATTCAAGAGCAAACCAACTGGTCAGTGTCTCATGTCTGACAATTAGCATGGGCCTTGCACAGCGCCTCCTGGGCTCCTTAGGGATCTGTTTAATTACCATCAACATAAAAGAGGGAGTTTATCAGCAGATACTCAAAAAGCTTCTCTCTAGACTTAATTAAAATATTAGCCTCTTCAGCAGGAAGCAGATTCTCTTTAAATGAAAAGTAATTTCTTTTTTAAAAAATTAAGCATATCAACCTCAAAATCTTGTAACACATTACACTAATTTAGGAAACATAAGTCATCCTTAAATGTCACTCTTCTCACAGGTCAATATATTTCTTTTATTCAGATTAGATACACAATTTCCACTCTTTATATCCAATAAGAAAATAAATCCCTATCCAATGAAAAGATTTCAAAGAAATACCAGCAGTCCCATTTAGTATCTTTACCATGATGTTAAAATCTATGTTTCTCCCATCAATTTGGAAAGGGTGATAATTATGTAAACAATAGTCTTATTAGTCTCTTTATTTATTTAACACTTGTGTCTTGGGACTACAGAGAAACAGATTATGCCTGAATTCACACAATTAAAGCTCCAGAGCTGGGGCTTCCTAGCCCCAAGGCTCATTTTACTCCTGTTCTAGCCTAAACTGCAAGTGATATAAAGTCAATGTTATTATAAAAGCAAACATAGCCCAAAGGCACAATGAGGGTCAGTTCTGGCTGGGTGCCTTTGTGTGTCGTTTAAAGCAATTAGATAAGGAAAATTTATTTGAAATGAATACTTCAGAATGCCTTTTTAAAAAGAAGATACTGTTGTCAACTAATGGGTCAGTGAAGGCTATCTTAAACTAAAGTTCTAACTTCCAGTGTAGCATGGATTAATGTAGCTTTTGTGTCTAAGGGGAACTAATGTTGGGAGCACTTACTGATATCAGATGACTAGTAGAATCTCACATGACACTTAACTGTTTAAAAAAATCTATTTAAAATGGAAGGCAAGTTTGGCTGCAAATGATTATGGACAGTGGAAAGTAAACACCTCTTCACTAATATCTAAGCAACTTGCACAGTAGACAGATGGCAAGTACAGAAGACTGTACTCAAGGACACACGTGGTCTTATGTGGCATGGTGGACGATGGCTGAATCTATGCTAGGCAATAGGAAACAGATTTAATTCCTGGCCTGGTTTGATCACATACAAAAATGGAATTGCAGTGGTGCAAGAGTCCAGGTTTTAACAGGTGTAATAAGGGGAGCTGAACCCTCTCAATACCTGTTCATTTACTATTCAGAGCCTCTCCCCCTCAGGCACTTTTCATCCAACCAAGTAGAGTCTTCAGGTATTATAGCTTGGATGAGGGGAAATGAGACAGGAAGGATGAACTGCCAGAAGGTAAACTAGGAAGGAAGGTTCACCACCCCTGCTCCAACCCTTCTCCTCCAGTTTTGCAATAATATTCAAGGCTTCATTCACCACTTTATATGTGATTAGGAGAGACTCAAGTCTAAAGAAACTGCTGGAATCACATGTAGTTTGAGGTGGATTTTACTTTGTCTCTTAATAAAAATATGTTTCTTGGAGACAATAGGTATCTTTGAATGTTGAGCCTGTTTCTGTGACAAGTTCAAATGTCAGTAAATCATGAAAGTTTATATTAACTCATGAAAGATTTAATATAATGAAGCAGCTGAATCACAACTGAGATAATACATATACTATGACAATAAAAGCAATGTTCTCTCATCAACAAAAGTGAATCTTTTGTACAGAAGTGTCTGGTCATAAACACATAAATATTATCTCTCAACACATCAGCACCTACTGCTTCATTTCCCCTCAGAGTACATGGAGTTCCTACAATGGAAAATAGTGCAGAACAGACACAAAACACAGAATGTAATTGCTTTAAGAATACAATGGCTTCACAGTGGTCTAATTAGGAGACTTAACAAACATGAAAATATAGTTAAATAATTTCCTCGCTAAGGCACATGGTAGCTTCATTTGGACAAAGCTGAAATATGGTCTAGGACTATGTGAACAAGCCTTCCCCTACCCTTACCCTAAGTGTAGCCATAAGGAGAAGATTGGAAACTTTCACTTCTGTTTTCAGCTAATCACAGTGCAGTGTTATGTCGCAACTAGGCTAACTGTGCTTGGTCTTACCTATAGTGTATGAGGTGTTAGGAGGGGTAGTATTTCTGGGGGGGGGATATGTCCTGCTCCTTCCGCAGTAGTTTGTCCACCTTTGGTCTTCACCCTGCACTCAGCATTCACCTGTGGCTCCAAGAAGCTGTCAGCATGTGACAGCAGCCACACTCTGGGAAATGGATTCATCTGGCTGGCTAAACCAGGTGAGGATCAACTAACGGTACTGCTCAAATGTAGTTTGTTTGTTTTTTCTTGTGGGCTGGCACAGCTGTCCTTGTTTTTGAGTAAAATGCAAGTTGTTTATTCCCTAGTATGACAATGCATGCAAGCATAATATGAATGATGTTATAAAACCATGCAACTGTAAAAGCATTCATTCTCTCTTCTGAATGATTATACAAAATCAGTATGGAACATAGAAAGCAGATTCTTTTATCTATGCTTTCCTCCTTTGTCATATGCAGCTGTACAGTTATGTTATTTTTCTCTACAGATCTATATACTGGGTTTTTGTTCTACTCTAAGAAAGATGATAATTTGATTGTATTTTAACTGCAATAACATTTTGACATAAAGTCTGAAATAGAATTGTTTTATAGATTTCAGATAAAGAATAAAAAATATTATCCATAAGCATATATAGTCATCCTCCCCACCCCAGTTCATGTCACAAAGCAGTGTCTAGTACAGGAGAAGCCAATAAGCTGGCTTGCCAGTTGTTGCTTGAGCTTATGTGAGTTGTAATCTAACAACATCTGGAAAGCACCATGTTTGCTACGCTGGTCTATTAAGCTATTGATCACAACAACCCCCCACCCCGAAAAAATTAAGCCATTGCAACTATTCTTAGTGCTTTCCATGACTTTACAGTGCAGATAAGGCTTACAAAGTTTCAGATTTCTAGAACATGTAATAAAAGCCCAGTACTAATTAAAAAAAAATTTAAAAATTGGGGGGGGGGACTTAACACTTATTTCTACTAATACTGCACACTTTCTCTCTCTTTTTTAGAATATTCTGTAAATCTTCTTAGTTCATTTTCCTCCTCTGTTCAGATTTGCTAGTCACCAGAAGCTGTTACAATGGCCCATTCATGCTAAAACTTTTCTCCCCCTACCTTGTACATGAAGCCTTCAATTACTGCCTGCTGAAGCAGACAGAATCCTATTAGTAAGAAAGACGATCACAAGATGCAATGCCCAGCCCTATCTGTATAAAAATAATTAGCCCAAAGTTGACAAATGTAATGAATTTGCACAATGAATGTATTTAAGAAATTTCCTGTAAATTAGTCTTCTAATCCCAAATACCAGAATGAAAGGTTAGAACATGTAATGCTGTATGGTATTAGGGCAGAGAGATATAAATAATTGATAACCCTATAGCTGCCACAAACCCTTCAAAGGATATCATGCAAACCAAGTCTTACTCAGAGTAAAACAGCTGTGTCCATTAACTTCAGTGGATCTATTCTGAGTAGGAGTAGAACTGAGCACCACTCAATGTGATCCTCAAAGTGATCCAATTACGTGTCATCTATGACATAAAAATTTATGGGGCATTAACAAAGTTACTGTTAGGAGGCAACTACTGTATATATTAATAGTGACACATGGTTTCTAGTCCCACGTCTCTCTTGTACAGTGATACCTCGGGTTACAGACGCTTCAGGTTACAGACACTTCAGGCTACAGACTCCGCTAACCCAGAAATAGTACCTCGGGTTAAGAACTTTGCTTCAGGATGAGAACAGAAATCATGCTCTTGCGGCGCGGCGGCAGTGGGAGGCCCCATTAGCTAAAGTGGTACCTCAGGTTAACAAAATTTTCAGGTTAAGAACGGATCTCCAGAACGAATTAAGTTCTTAACCCGAGGTACCACTGTAATATAAATGTACATCGACTGCAGGGGTATTTGCAGTTCAACTCTTCTTTCACCAATAGATTCCCTCCTTTAATCTCCAAACATCCCACTTCCATGTCACCTTGACAAATTTAGGTTGGGGAATATTATGTCTGACAACAAATCACACAGTTCTGTTTTAGCCTAAAAATATAGTTATCCCAAGACGGGTTATTCTGAGCTCCCTCATCAATAACAGGAAATTATGTGGATACATCTAAATCTCTATATACAGAGTGGCTCCTTCTATTGATAGGGAGAGTGACCCCAAGATGAGTAAGAGCTACATGTATAATCTGAGCAAACACACACCTCCAGTCTGGCAGCCATATTTCTATTATTTTATTATAATAGTACCTAAGTACATTGAAAATACAATTCAGTTTGTATTTTAAAAAACCCAAAACGATTCATTTTGCCTTTTAATACATCATTTATGCTATTGTGATGAATTCTTCCTATTAAAAAGTTTTGGCTTCTCTAATTTTTAGTATATATAGCTTTAAAAGGAAAATAAATTAAAAAGAAATTAGAATTGTTTACTTTCCATCTAGCAGAAGTAGCTATAAAACTCAATTTGCAAAACTGAATATGGTGTTTTAGGGGGGAAATAGTTTTTCAAATAATTCATAGTAGTTTAAACTTAAACATAACACCGGTTTGCAAACATGAAATGCATTATGTTTAAAGAATTAAACCACAAAAAGCTTTTTTACATTGCTAGAAAGAAAGTGATCAACTTATTTTGTACTTTATAATTTCAGATACAGAAGCAGTGCTGTCCTCTAGTGGACGGCAAACAGGATGGTAGTACAACCTATTTTGATTCACTTAAAACACCCAAAGAGTTAGCCAGCAAGCTTTCTATCTATCTATCTATCTATCTATCTATCTATCTATCTATCTATCTATCTATCTATCTATCTATCTCTATTTGTATTTAATTGATGTTGGAGTTTAAAAGACCCTTAAGTAAGTAGTGCTCTGCAAATACAACAATTTGATATTTAGCAAAAAGACTTCTAGATAGAAGCATAATAAAGAGGCATAATGATCATGATACTTATGGGCATATATTCCTCCCACTGCATTAAAAAATAGAGGTAGGGAGAAATACTTTATCACAACATTGGCCATGATTACCAACATCTCCATTAAAACAAATCAGATGCTTCCCTGTTTTTATTCTTTTGGTTTTCTACCTAAGTTGGGAAAATGTACAGGACATTTCCTTAAGGAGTAGTGCAAAAAATGGCCTGGTGCTTTATTAATTACTGGAGGAGTGATAGGCCATGGGTTTAAAACTGGATGGTCATTAACTATCTGGGGGAAACTGTTTGAAGGTCATTGCTAACTTCAGTAGTCAATTATAAGAATAATTAATACCATGTTTAGGTAATTTGAAAGCTGAGTGCCATAATGGGAAAGGTCTCACTGCTTTATGGATGTATTTTGGTTTGATCAACTCAACAGTTAAAAAACCAGGAGTGGAAACAGTTACAGTTTAAAACAAACTTAGTTGGTCTCTAAGGTGCTACTGGACTACTTTTTAAAATATTTTGACTTCATCAGACCAACATGGCTACCTACCTGAGTTTAAAACAAGTCAGTATAAGAGCTAATGGCTACAAATGGACCATTAACACATTCTAGGTTGGAAAACTAGGTGTTTTTAAATTATAAACATTATTAATATTATGGAATTGTTCCAACAACCGTTCATTGAAGACCAATAACTCAGTTGGAGTATAAAATAGCATTGGACACATTTAAGAACAGTCTTCTCATTTTAATTCTAGTACCCCAGCAGTCAGGTTTCCCATATCTTACGGATTTCCCCCCTAGAGTATCAGTACAGGTTTTGCTCAGATCTGAACTAATAGCTAAAATTACAACTTGGGGCAAAAAATATCCACAACCACCCAGTAATATTAGCTGGTAGCACTGGGGGTTTGTTTGCATTTCATGCAGCATGTAACTTGAGTCACTTGCTTTTTGGTATGCAAAACCCCAACTACCGCTTTCCTGTGATCTAAACTATGTGAGCTGATTTACATGGGGGGGGGTGCTATTTTGCAACAGGGGTGGTTATTTATAGCCTTTGTGTCCCTATTGCTCTATAATTTTATGTGCCAACCCTGGACGGGTTTTCCTCTCTGTACCCTGCTGCTTCTGTAGCATTACTCCCACAATCACATACTGGAGCAGGAGTAGCACCACAGATCTGTCAGATGTTGATAGAAATTTGACTCTCCAGCAATGGCCTTGGTATTCATGGGATCATTGGTTGGTTGATTGATTGATTCTATGATTGATTTTCATTCAAATGAACTGCGGATTACAAACAATAAATAACAATAACATAAAAGAACATCACAAGTACAGCATCAGTCATATTAAAAAAATAACAAATCATAAGTAAAACAATATATAAAAACACTATTAACAAAGCCACTCCTAAACAATAAGCTAAACATCACCATTACACCAAAAGTCATATTATATGGTTAACAAATCAATATGGCGTTTATGACCTATAAAACTGTATTAAAAACATTAACAAAATAGCAACTAAAAAAATATGCTAAGCACTGTTAAGTTCATACAGACGCTTTCCACACCCTGACTTATAATCTTTCACTCTATTCAGTTCATTAAAATATACATTATTGTTATTACATAATGCCTGTAGCTCAGCCAGATGCTACATCGGCTGAGTCCTTGGGTAGTGGGCCGTGGTGAGGACAGTTATGGTCTTCGGCCTATCACTGGTGGCAAGGTGGATGTTGACTCTAGGTAGCCCACTCAGGCGCTTTGATGAGGAACCTGTCCACGTCATCCTTGATAACCAGGAGGTCCATTCCCAATCAAGGGAGTCCAAGATAAGTCTGTCCCCCCATTGAGCAGCGATCCTGCTGACATGTCCTTAAACTTCTCACTCTTCTTCTTGGTGGCAAAATAGGTGATTCATAGATGTATTTGTTTTGTGGCAAGGAAACAAAGCAGTTCTGGTATGTTTCTTCATTATAGAGCTGGCATTTGGGAATGCAACAGGCCATATGTCCCAGGCCTCCATAAGCGTCTTCCATGTAAAGGATTGAGTCTTTTCCTTCTTGTCAGAATAACCTACAATTTGCAGTCCGCTAGAGCTGAGGATTGTTGGCAATCTCCAAGTGCTGTGTGGGTGACCTGGCATTTTTATTTTTATTTTTGCACCTGCAGTGTGGTTGGGGTACTGCCACTCCAAATCCCCTTCTCCTCCTGCTGTGGTTTCCCTGTTTTCAAGATGCAGTCTGATGTTTATGCCACCTGGACGAAACCCTGCAGCTCCTGCGCACAGAGTAGCAGGTGATGGTGGGCAGCTTGGGAAAGAGAGCCACAGCAGGACCACACAGGAGCCAGGCTGGCACTCACTATGCTGCTGCTGTCATGCACCTGGCTAAAGGGTACAAGCAGATGGTCTGCAGAGCTACGGCCCTGTCTGGGAAGGCATATACCCCAGCCAGGTCTCGCTGCAAGAAGGAGTGCTCTTCCTTTTGACTTAGTCGAGCTGCTGCCTTCTCTTCCAGCTCCTCCAAAGCATCCCATAGGGTTTCCTTATGCAAAGAAGTTGCAAGCAGGAGGGACCTTTTCTGCAGTGGTACTTCTTCCCACATCAGAAGGGCCTTGATGTCTAAGCTTCAGGGGTGACACTCAGGACACCCTGCAGAGGAGAGCAGGAAGAAGCCTGCTTGGCAAATGCTTCTTCCTTTCTCATTCTCTCTGAGAACTAGTCCTTGAAGCTGGGAAACGTGCTGGAGCCTGACACAGAATCAGAGAGGGCCTGAGGAAAGTCTTACTTTCCCTTCCTTTCCTCTTCCCATCTGACTGAAGTTCCTGGAGAGATGAGAATCACTTTCTCCCTCAGGGCTGGAGACACCGAGAGGCAAACCTGCCCCAATATGCCCAGTCAAGAGTTGGAGGAAGGACATGGCAGCTTCTGCCCACCTTTCGCCTCTGACACATCATCATATGGCAGACCAGATAAGGAATTTGTTTCTACAGTTATTAGGTGATTGAAGTCTTGAATATAGAATATCTACAGACAAGAGGACTTAGTACCACTGCAGTATTTCGTTGGCAGGAAGTAGAAGAATAAAATTGAGTACTTTATTATACATTCCATTATATGACAACTAAACATAACTGTCCTGCTTGTGGAAAAAGAACTATGCAATCTGTAAGCTCTATCACTTTTAACACCAACTTGCTTGGGAAAAAATTTTGGATGCTAGCTCCTGCTTCTGCAGAGCTGACCACTTTTGTCATTGTTTTCATTGTAAGTGTGTAGTTCTTAGTGGGTCTATTGTATGTTAATAAATATTGTCAAGGGTTCTGAGGACTGTACTTAAGAAGTGGAACATTAGCTTCAAAAGAAGCTACTGCTAGGAGGTAGAATTCATGCCACACAAGCATCAAATGCCTGAGAATACTTAAACTATGAATTCTACTAGTCTTGCACTCATACATGATCCCCGCGGGGGACAAAGCTGAATTTATAAAACTGCAACAAAGCTCAAGGCTCACTTTAATGTTGTTTGATGAGAAAAAAACAGGTTGCTATAACTGTAGTTCTTTACATGGTCGTCTGTGCAGTCCATCATATTGAGGATTTGTGCCTGCACTGCACATTATTTGGGAACTCGTTCAGGGAAACTCCATGGTTCTGCAAAAATCAATGGCAGGAGCCAGCACACTTTCCTGAGGGTAGACTGTCTAATTGTACATATGACCACTTATAGAACCAGTTACAGGTACACAATTTGTTTTCTAATTTGTGCATATGGAAGACCACAAGACAGAGTGGGCCTTTTCTGTGGTGGCTCCACACCTTTAGAACACCTTCCCAGTAGCACTGTAGTAAGAGGGCTACATTCCAGGTTCTTTTTTAAAAAAAGGCTTAAAGACTCATTTGTTTTGATTTGCCTTGCCTAAGTCTTGTTTTGTCCTGCTTGTTGGACACTATGTTGCTGGAGGTAGTTAGCCTTGTGAATCTGTTTTCTTCTTGTTTCTTTTTATATTGCTGTAAGCTGTGTTGGATGGCCTTTGCCTAGAAAATTAATATATTTTTTAAAAAAATTACTACTACCACCACCATAGTTGTGGTTGCTGAGGCAGTACAGTACACAGCAATGCTGCATAATTAGAAGAGTCTTTGGGCCTGTCATCCCCTTAAGATTAACTGGGAAAGCCCTTAGAAAGTAGCATTCTTTCTTTCCATTGTCACCCAGTTATACATCCAAACAATTCTTGTGCTTGTTTTTTCCTTTGTATACTTTAATTGCTGGCTTTTAGTTTTCATGCCAATCATGGTCTCTAGTTAGGACCACAGTTGTTTGTTCTATATTTCATCCTTATTCTGCTCTGCACATTCACCAGTACTAATTTCTTACCATGTACCTCTTTGCATATGCAGAAGTGCCACCAGGAAGTTCAAAGATGTAGAGGTAGGTAGAGTAAGAATTGGCTTTTTTCTCCCTGCGACTTCCACATCAGAAAACCCTTCTCACATGCCTCTTTCCTCACCACATGCAAAGGCCCTGTTCGCTGCTAGGCAACATAATCATTCAGTAGCACTGGAATAATTGTTATTGCTAAGGGAAGAATGACACAGATCACTCTGAGAAGAAAAATGGAATTGATATACTTGACTCAAAACTGGTCAGCCTTCCTGTAACTCTTAAGCACAGGTATTTGAGGGTATTTCTTGAAGTGGATGGTCACAGAGGTACCAAATCTACCCTCTTAGCTTCCATCTCCTCAGATTTTTCAAACAGTACATCTCCCACTTGCACAGACAAAAGTAATTTAGGAGAAGGTGGGAAAGCCATGTAGACACAGACAAATGGAACAATATTTATAGGTAGACTGCTGGAGTTAAGTGGAATATGTAGCAAAGTTCCTGTGATTAAGAAATTGAAATAAACCAATCCATGCTCCTAGCAGTCACTCATGTGCGCTATAGACAAAGCTTCTGCTTTGAAACCTGACTTTGGATGTAAATTTGTTTTCCCTGGCTATTCCCCAAATGTCAATCCATTTATATACAAGAAGGCAAACTGGAATTACATTATTCAAGTCTTACAAGAAACCTCCACATTTTGATTACCTGTGAATGTTATCTTCACCAGAAGGAACCACACCAAGGTTTGCTACGCTTACCACCTTCTGCAATATTACAAAACGAGTGGAATTTTGTGGTGCAACAGTGACTGTAGTGGATGTTTCATTCATACCAGTCAACCTTCCTGAAACAGTAAAACATAAAAACCATGGATTTGTGTGGTTAATATCATAAATAAAATTTAAAGCAACACTGACATATTAGCCCAATAATACATATACCTGGTGCTAAATGTTTAAGGTTTGTCTTAATAAGGATTTCTGAGTGCCTTATGGGAACAGATGATAAATACCTAGTCAACTAACTATAATTTTTAAACTGCATATTCAAGAAGATGTAGTAAGACATTTTCATATAATTCCAAAAACTAAATGCTTATGCAGTATAACTGAATGATTTTGTGTGGGTGGGTGGGTGTGCATATACACTACATATTCACATACAATCACTAATATATAGAGATCTCAAAAGAGAAAACAGCATGCTTATAAACAACACCCATAAGTTCAATATTACTGTAAATAAGATTGCAACAGTTACTAGCCTGCAAAAAATACAACCATCAAATTGTAGAGTTGGAAGGGACCACAAAGGTTGTATCATCCAACTCCCTGCAATGCAGGAATCTTTCCCCCAAAGAAATAAACAACTATCTGACTTTTAGAAGACATCTGAAGGCAGCCCTTCAGATTATTTTGTTCGGAGCCGCCCAGAGTGACTGGGGAAACTCAGCCAGATGGGCGGGGTATAATTATTATTGTTATTATTATTATTATTATTACTACTACTACAACATGGGGCTCGAACCCATGACCCTGAGATTAAGAGTCCCATGCTCTACTGATTGAGCTAAATGTAGTAGCTTGCTATGGGTTGGTGGAAAAAAGCTAGAGAGCTGCACTTCTACACTGGACATACTAGAGTGAGTTTCCCACCTCTAGCAGCTTACTTGAATTCTTTGCTGGGTACACCCATTCTATCCTTCACCACCCAATCATTCATTTGCGTGCAATTTCTTCTTGCCTTTGGCTAGTCTAGCATATGAGACTAATTCATCACTTCGCACACCAACAGGAGTCATGATACAAATACACTAGAAGCGCCTATTCACAAGTTTACTTAAAAACAAAGATAATGACCTCCACTTAAAACAAGGATAAACACTAAAAGATGGCCATGCAGTCAAGGTTCTGAGCTATAAAGCTTTATACTCACTCACATTCTTTATTATGGTCCAAAGACCCACAAAAACCATTTTGAAAACAAAGTGCATTAAAAATACAAAAAAGACATAACAACAACAACAACAACAAATTTATTATTTATACCCCGCCCATCTGTCTGGGTTTCCCCAGCTACTCTGGGCGGCTTCCAACAGAATATTAAAATACTAGGCAGGCATTGTGTTTTATCAAAGACATGTTGATTTCTAATTCTTACTAGCTCCAAGAGAAAATTTCCCATGGTCAGGTTTATATCATTTTTCTTATCTTCAAGGAGATACTTGAGATAAAAGATATCGGTGCTTCCAGGTAAATTTACCAATAAGGGCTTAATGAATTGGTTCCTGGCTCTACAAGCAAACTAGAACATTGAACTGGGCTCAGAAATGAATCGCTGACAGTGTAGTCAGCAAGGAACTAGTGTTACATGAACACAGTGCCTTGTTGTTGTTTAGTCGTTTGTCGTATCCGACTATTCGTGACCCCATGGACCAGAGCACAGTGCCTAATTCTGCTCAATAGTATGGTTGCTAGGTTCTGCATTAGGTGGTTTCTGAACCATCTTCAAAGGAAGCCCAATGTTCAACTCACAAGCAACTGGCCATTGCCTAAATCTGCTTCTCAGTCTACCCATGCAAATGCTGGGAGATTTTCTGTGTGAGGGGCAGGACACACTATTTTTTTATTGTTTTTCTGCCCACGCTATACCACTGGTTGTAGTAAGACACTGCCTTACAGAAGCTCCTGCCAAGTAAGCTAGAGGGCAAGACAGGCAAGGAGCTGACACATATGTGCCCTGGAAGGATCAGAGTAAGCATTACCCCAAAGGTCAGGAAGATGTGCCCTGTCAGATAGGTAATAAACAAGTAATATTTTTGCACTAGAAATGGAACATGCTTCTTTGTAAGACTGCTATGGTGCTGAACCGGTTTTTGTAATTCTAAAGTAAATGAAGAAAACAGCCTACTCAAGGTTTATTTTAAACTACATTTCACTTAACCATGAATATTACGTAGCTTTTTTAAAAAAATAATGTATCAACTTTAGCCGGGAACAGTACATGGTACTGCAGATGGTCTAAATTTTACATTAGGAAAATGCATTGAAAAAAGTACATAAGCAGTCTTGAGGCTGCTTTTAAGCAAAGCACAGGACTGACATAACACTGCTGAGAGATGTGTGTACTCATTAAGGATTTAAACCTTCTCCATTAAGCTCTATTGAAGAGCAAATGCTGAATAAATGAATGCAACTATGTTTATGTTAAAAGCCTGTTTCCCGCAGCATGTAATTAAAGGAAATGTTGTACAAAGCCAGTACTTTTGTCAAGCTCCTGTAAATGGAAAGATGGATAGCACTCAGAGAAGTGAATGCATTGCTTCATATTTAACCTTAACACTCTTGTCATTAATGGTTTGTCTAACTTGTTCTATAAAGACAAGGTACTGCTCCATTGAAGTAAAATTAAAAAAATCAACTAAACCATGCTTTTCAGAACAGAAGATTCATTATCGTTGACTAATGTATTGGCATAAAGCAAAGTAACATCCTATCAAGTAAAGCACACATTCAATCTGCCTTACCACCCCCCCTTTTATTTTTAACTCATGCTGTTTTATTGTTATAGGCAATTTGTACCACTCAGCATGACAGTGTAAACTGAATCAAGATTAATTTACATGCAAAAGAACACTTAGCATGGTAAGCAAATGTATTGTCTCGATTGCTGAGGTGGAAAAGAACCTGAAAAGAAAAAAAAGGTGCTCTAATTAAGGGGCATCAAATATGATTGCTTGTGGTAGTTAAGGGCCAGAAAATTGTGAATGTCTGACCATTTAAAGAATTAGCACCTTGCTTGTTGGGAGGACAGAAAATGTTGCAAACATAAATCTTGATAAAATCAAGTAAACAATTTGAGAGATTTTTTTTTATTTTTTAAAAGACATGGCTTTTCCGAATTAAACTCTATTGGGTATACTTAAAGTTGCCAGTTTAACTTTACTAAAATTGTAGTCTTTGGGGGAAAATCTAGAAGAGGAAATTATTGGAAACTTAAGATTTCAGAAACCTATTAATATCCAAAAGCTGAACTAAAGCAGAATGAGCTTGACATTTTAAATTACTATAGTACTTTTATGAAATGTTTATCTTTCAGAAATATTAGGTGAAGTCTAATGCTGTGAGTGGAGCAGATTTCCACTTTTGCAATGAAGAAGAGTTTGGACTTGGACTTGATATCCTGCCATTCACTCCCCTTAAGGAGTCTCAAAGCGGTTAGCAATCTCCTTTCCTTTCTTCCCAATGACACTTCCCTTTCCCCTCCTTCTTCCTGCAGCCACCTATATGCCCCCAAACTCTGCTTTGGAGAATCTCTGCAACGGATTTTGGGAATGTATAGAAGTTGGTTTCTGCTACAATGGGTTCATCCACTCCTCTCAGTTAATGTTCTGCCATTACTTTAAAGAAAAACAAAATAGTAAGCAGCATTACTGTTAACAAATGTTATCGATATGTATTGCTCGATATTTAAACCTAGGGGGGAAATAAGGGAAATGTGTGCGAAAATATCAATTTGGTACACAGAAACAGAAAAATCAAATAACCCCAGTTGCTGTTCTGAACTATGCTAGGTGGTTTGGGAATGAATTACACCAAAAGTGGTTTTTCCAGTTCAGAATTGAGATCCTACTGAAACGGAATGGCAAGGCTTAGCATATCATGCACAGCATGCACATAAATGCAGCTTTCCATCTTTTACCACTGCTTAGAAAACTTTAACAAGTATGAATATGCAGCAGTTTGTTCCCCTGCTGCCTTTGCCCAGCTCTATTAGAAGAATGCAACAGCAAACATCATAATGGAAATATATATTTTTCTTGGTACTGTAAAAATTCTATACCTTTTATCGTTGATTTTCAGAAATCAATACATGCTTTTAGTTTCTAATATTTAGTTCCTAATATTTAAAAAGTGATTCTATTTCTACTTTTAAAAATCCTCATTTCCCCTCCCCCCTTTTTAAAAAATATTTCTAGATGTGAAGGTTTGCGGCATTTCACAAAGGAAAGAAAACTCTGGACAATAATAGTACTATTGAAGGAGATTAAGGCTACAATGAATTCAACAGGACTTACTTCTAAGTAGACCTGGTTAGGTTTATACTGCAAGTTTGACTGACATGGGACAATTGCTCTTGGTAACTTTCCAAGCTGACCTGAATTTTATGCTTGACTTTACTAGTGAAAATTAAGAGGAAATTCAGTTGGCTTAAATATTAAGTGAATATTTAGCAACTGTTAAATTCCCCCCTCAAAATACTCTGTAAACTGTTATTTAATCTTGTTTAGAAAATACATAAAGCTGAGAATTGAGACTTCTATTATCATGAATTTTCTAAAACGGCTAAAACATTTAACTAAGATGATACTAAAGAAAAAGCCTTTTAAACCTACGGTAAATTTGCCAGCATCAGTCCTGCATCAAAGAATGAATTCAGGAAGACAGAAAGAGCAATACTGAAATGCCAAGAGACCTTCATGGATTTACAAATACTTCATATAAACAAATTTTCAAATAGCTTTATTCAGAGTAGCCTTTCTGCTCTATTAAACATAGCAAACAGCTGCCAGATTTATTCAGACAAATAATCAACAACCACAGAAGTAAAATGGCAGAAGAAAAAGGAATTTTGGCAACAACTCCACAGAGGACCACAGCTATTCTCAAAGTGCACTTCTTCTATGCACTCATGGTTCTGAATGGCCAGTCAGGAGGGGGGAGCTCTCAGTCACAGCTAAGCATACAAAACTCAATCAAAATACAAGCAAGCAAGCATACAACAAGAATGAGAAAGGGAGAGACAGAGTGCAATATCCAGCTTTACTTAAAATTGCACTCCTAGATGACAGTTTAAGAGAAGGGGAGAAAAGTAAATCACAAAATATGACGAAGCCTCAAGTCACTCACTCACCTTGGTTTGCTGAGCACGTGCAAAGTAGGCTTTAGCCAGCAAAGAGTAAGAACAGCAAATAGTTAGGAACTAGTTAAGGGAGAAAATAACTGACCTTATTTTTTTATCATAGTACACAACTACACAGAAAAAAGGAAATCAAATAGTTGTGAAGGCTATCATTATTTCTAGATGAAAGACACAGAGAAGAAGACCCACAAAACTGCTTATTAAACATTTATATTAAATATATATCATATTCACGTGTTTTGGGCGGCTGTAATAAATACACAAGGATTTTTTAAACTTTCTAGAATAGTATGAAAGGACTGATTAATGCAAATTCCAATATGAGAATACACAATGGAATCTAAAGGTATCCCACCCACCCCAAACAGTTCAGAGACTGTCCAGGTGAGCTTATAAATAAACTGTTTGGCGTCTTTAAACACAATACCAAATAAAACCTTTTGCAAAAAGAATTTGTAGTACAGGAAAGTCCTTCATATATATTTGATGTGATGCCACACAAAAAAGCCTGCGAGTTATGAGACAGGCAGAACTCTGTTATGCGTTTGTGTGTAAGTACAGAGTCTATGATGGAGCAACAGGAAAATCCAAAGCCCTGCTGGCTAGCTGTGGCCAGGGAGTGGGTGGGGGAACACCTAACAAACAGAGCCACGTAACAGCGCCAACAACAGAGCTAGTGCAGCTTTGTGGCCTCTGTGGATGTGCGGGGGGGGGGGGGGCGTAGGTTAGGATATGCACATTTCTTGGCTTCTCATATACAACTCATTTTGGCCCTCACTGCCCACCATTATCAAGGAGGGCACAGAGATTTTTGGCTTTGAACTATGGAGACTTCTGTCAGTGGGTAAGACTTTCTGCTGCATCCTATGCAGCTCAGCCATACTCCGGGTGAACACAGAATTGCTCCATTCTATATTTTTAAAAGTGCGACAAAAAATGTGGGTGCCAACTAAGTAGCTAAGCCATGCTTCTTTTGAAACTGAAGAGATTAAGGCTAAATAATGCTGTAAGAAGTAGGTCACACTAATGAATTTTAATGGAGTAGGGACAAAGTATACTAGCTATATACAAGCAAAAGCTTTAGAAAGAGGACTGGAAATATAAAGAAAACTATTAAAATGTGTTGGAATTGTTTTTCTGAGTAGGTTACACCAGTATTCCAATCACTAGGACTAATATGAAATGTCCAAGCGCATAGGCAGCCATAGTTTGGTTAAATAGATATATTTATTGCTTCACACAACAAGGCGTCCTGAATTTAAAAAAAAGACACTACAGTCCCACCTCTGGTTGCGAACGGGATCCATTCTGGAGGCCCGTTCGCAACATGAAAAGAACGCAACCTGCAGCAGTGCGTCTGCGCACGTGCGGGTTGCAACTCGCCGCTTCTGCGCATGAGCGAGCGGCGAAACCCGGAAGTAACCCTTTCCGGTACTTCCGGGTCACCGCGGGATGTAACCTGAAAGAACGTAACACGAAGCGGACGTAATATGAGGTATGACTGTACAGTGGTACCTCAGGTTACATACGCTTCAGGTTACATACACTTCAGGTTACAGACTCCGCTAACCCAGAAATAGTGCTTCAGGTTAAGAACTTTGCTTCAGGATGAGAACAGAAATCATGCTTCAGTGGAGCTGCGGCAGCAGGAGGCCCCATTAGCTAAAGTGGTGCTTCAGGTTAAGAACAGTTTCAGGTTAAGAACGGACTTCCGGAATGAGTTAAGTACTTAACCTGAGGTACCACTGTATATAGTACAATAGCCATTAAAACAGTACATGTATACTCAAAAGAATCGCCTAGATAAGAAAAATACACACAAACTCACACAGTGGTTATGGCCTAATCATGACTTTTTTTTTAAAAAAAGTTTCAATCAGTTTCTTAGTACCAGTGCAATATGAAATGAGTATTACTTAGGAGGGCAGTCAATGGAAATCTTAGGGTTAGACCAGAAAAATATGTTCTCATTTAGAACAATATGATTTTACTGCATTTGCAAAAAGGTCCAGAACATCCATCTTATTTTAATTTCCCCCCCTACCTCGTTCTCTCTTAAAGTCTTTTTCTGACATAGTAACTGGTAAAAGTAGTTCTCCGACAGGGGGTTGAATAGTAATACTGAACTGATCATCTTTTGTACTGTGAAAAAAAGAGAAAGGTAAATGAATGGTTTAGTAAGATAAAACACTTGTCTTATCAGTAAAGAAATAAGGAACAATTTATATAATGACCAGTCTTCACCCGTGCCAAAAAACCAGCTACCAAAATTTTAAATATTCAGCAGAATCCATACCTAGGATGTTCATTGTTTTCACCTCTGATTACGTCATTCCACAGCACACAGAATGGCTACATCTGTGTTCCAACTATGATAAAGTGGTAAAACTTCTATATCCCCAAATTACTGTGCCCCAGAACCAGTGCCTTTTTTCTAGTAGTACGCAGTACCAGCACCTTTTTTCTAGAAAAAAGCACTGGTGCTGGAGTGCTTTCCTCCGCCTTCCAGACCTCTATGAGACATGGGGTAAGGCCTGAAGTTTAGAAGTGGCCAGGCAGGCCCTTCACCGGCGCCCTCCAGGCCCTGAGGTAAAGTGTGCATGTAACAAAGCTCTCATAACACGGTTGCTACCACCAGCGCTAGTTGCTTGGTAACTGTGCACAACCACTTTAAGCTGCCAGAGAGCAGGATGGAGATGAAGGAACCCTTCCTACCCACCCCACCCTCCGCTTGGGTCCCTGCACATTTTCACTGCCACTTTTACCACACCAAGCATCAATCTGTTTCTATGCCAAAAAAGGTAGGATTGCGTGTTCTTTTTGAAGGCCAAAAATCATATTGTTACCACCTCCATACAGAGCAATATGCAGTGGTTTTGTAGATCTAAAATAAAGCATGGAAAACTTCAAGAAAATAAAGGGGTGGTATTGGTCATGTGTACGGTGAACATCTTTCTAAGCGTGCTAAATAAGTGTTAGGTCCAATCTTCAAGTTAAGGATTCTCTCTTTACTATCTTTAATTAGATGTATTTCTTGGAAAGCTTTGCTTAATAAAAATAGTGCTTACCAAGGAGTTCTTCCAGGAGCTTTTAATTCTTTATTAGAGTTTTGCATCATTTATATAAGGAACTATTTTAAAACTCCTAAATGTTTTATTACCAATTTTTACCTTTCCTTTATATAATTTGCTTTTACTGAATCACTTGCTCCAGTACATTACAAGAATAGCAAATTTTGCTATGCAAATCACAGTCAATGATTGGCATCTAAACCAATTGATCTACCCATTACCACTATCTGCCTTCCCACACAAGCCTTACTACAAAGCTATTGATTTAAACAGTGCCGATCGGTTTCCATTTTCTGATTTTGGGCAGGCTAATTAAGAAAGTGAGTAATTGTGATTACATTGCTTCAGGATCAATTACATTTGATGTAAGACAAAGTACTCCTTTTGGAACAATGTAAGGGAAATAATTATAATCAGAAATGGTTTATGGGGGTGAACCTTTTCATAACAATACAGCCAACACCACACACACTTTTGTTATTCTGCGGGCTTAACATGTTTAAAACAAATAATATATAAAATGATTTTAATAGAATCAGTAAGCTTAGTTTATATGGGTAAACTATGTTCTCTTAGAAAGTGTAAGAGAAAAAAGTAAACATTATTTTTGCAGGGGAACTGGTGTGGATTGTCATCTTTGACAATCATGCGGAGAATACAGGAAACTGGCATCGAAGGGCAGCACAATGCAATGGCTGCTAGAATGGATTTGGAATGAAGAGGTTATTATTGAGAACTTGCACTTCATTCTTGGATGTCACAGGGCTAGAGCGCTAGGCAATGAAAGTATCTCAGAACCCTCTGTAGGAGTGTCAAGATTCAGCCCTGCCCCAAACTTGAACCTGAGGTCTCCTCAGAGGAGCAAGGGGAGCAGGACCCTCCACTGGCTCTCCACACTCTCAGTGACCATAAAGATATCTGTGCCCCAGGACTGAAGTCTCACACTCCAGCTGCCAGAGTTCCTGGCTAGCTCTTGGACCCACCCACCCACCTTTCCTCAGGACCACAGCAGTAGAAGAGATGTGAGCCAGGCAGAAGCTTTAGAGCCACATGGAAGCACCTCCTTGGACCAGGGCCGCCTGGCTCAGAACCAGGAGGGAACAAAGCCTGCAGTTTCTATATAAGCTCCCAGTCTGAAGCAACAGCTGTAATCTGAGCTCCAGCTTTTTTTGGGGGAACTAGACAAAGTGGCAGTTGACCGGAAGAAACCTAGTGCCTTGCCCCTATAAGTTTTGGGTGTCACTGACTGTTGTTTGAGGATCACCTTACCAGCTGGATTCTGGCTGGGAGACTGAGGTGGGTTGGTGCTGTTGGAGGCTGTATTCCTAGAATTTTAAGGATACAGTCCCAACCTCCTTTGAGTCCTTTCACCTGCTTGTGACAAACTGGCCCCATTTGTACATCCCATTTAGAACGTATGGGAGAAAAATGTGTGTTATTTGGTACTCCTTAAAATATTCACTTAGTTAAAAGTTTAAAATCCAACCTCTTTTTAGCAACATAATTTTACATTCATTTTAACTGTGTGTTTTAAAAAACCTTTAATTGAGCAGTAGAAAAGCAACTATTTGGTTTCTTATTTCAACTCTAAACTTGGTGCTTAGCTTGAGCTGTGTCATTGGGTTCACATTGTCCAAATCATTAAAATGAATACACCACTGGTGTCTGAGGCAAATCTATTTACAGTGACGTTACTCATAGACCGGTGTTGAGGAATATCGATCTTTCTTGTTTGTCTAATAGGAAAATAATAAACAATTACTAGGCAATGTTGGAGAAAGTAATCAGTTTTTATATATCACTAATACAGCAGACCTCCCAAAACATAAAGGTGATGATCTGCATAAAATCAATGTGTTATGCTACATTGCTTATATTTATCACTGCAAAGAATCTCAAGCCTTCAGTGGCTTAAGTCTGGAACTGAACTATTAGTTTGCTGAGAGAGGGGCACTCAAAAGTGCACATACTTTATATAAAAAAATGAACATTTTAAAAACATTCTATGCAATATTCAATACAAGATCAACATACTATAATGCCAAATCATGCCAGTGTTTAAAGATGCTCAAAAGCAGATAATGAATACTGTTATTATATCACTCATAAAAATGCTGCAGAAAATTTTAATACATTTTTGAATAATCTAAAACATGATAAAGAAACTACTGGATTTTTTTTTAAAAAAACACACCATAAAATTCCACATTCAAGGAAGTATGAAGCCAATATCACTTTGTGGAACAGAACAGTGAAATTACATCTACAGTATATGAACTTCTGCATGTTTATTTCCCAGATTTCCTTAGCTAGAATATATGTTTGCTCTCTGACTATGGTTTATTTGTTGAAGCACCAGCAAATTAACCATTAACTAGCCTGCTGAAATTACAGTAAAGAACTGTTGATGATCTTATGGAAGGCTAAGCAGGGAATCACACCAGCAAAAAATCTAATGGTATAATGAATGTTAAGCAAACACATATGACTCTAAGTCTACAAACTAATTGAGACTCATCCACTATCTTGTAGGGGGAGACCTGGTGTGTCTGGCTGCCTCCAGAACATGAGTGGCACTGCTGAATACAAAAGTATTCAGCTGAGATAGGTGGAAGGATGTCACAGGCCTACCAAATTGGTAAATCTGTGCCTGGACTGTACTGTTTCAGGCTTCAAATGGGAGATTCTTATAACTAAATGCTCTCTCCCCTACCACAAAACATAACTTCATTACATTATTTTCTGATCCACAATATTAGACAAACAATGGTTTAAGAATTTGTTTACCTTAGATTACTTTGAATTCACACTTTTAGGACTGGGGGCAGGGGAGAAAAGAAAGCAGCCCTTCTTTCACACACTTAAATATATAACTGAAGAACCAAATATACATATCGCAACACCTGGGAGTGGAAGGAGCCCCGATAGATTTCTGGGACCCTCCTGGTGCAACACATCCATTTGCTCTTCATAATTTCATAAGTCCTGTTAGCAGGGGCTGGGTTTCACTTTGGCCTGATTTGCATGTCACACTAAGCCAAACTATTGCTTGCTTCCTGGAGAGCAGCTCAAATCTGCACTGCTCCATGGTTTGGCTTAGCGAGCCATCCAAACTCTCCTCAACCACAATCTGTAACTGTAGGACAAACCTTGGTGAACAAGGGCAGGGTAAAGAGCAAGTATTGCCTTCAATTAAATTATGCCCTCAAAGAGGACATTTCATCATTCATTCTTATGGGGAAAGAGTAACCCATTCACTGGTGCAAATGAATGTTAAAGGGGTACAACTCCGGAACATTATTGGGGAAAAGGCTAAACCTGTCCCCTGTTCCCAATGACCCTATGTTCTGGAGCAGGTTCCCTTACCCGGCCAACCCCACATGTTGGAGCCTACCTACTTTCCTCCATGTGTGGACAGCTGGAGCTACTGAAGAATATGACAGAAAGTACACGGCTTAAATGGACATTAAATTGAGAAGTCATGGGAAACCTATTGCCAAAGCTTGTGATGCTGGTGTCAAGGAACAAGCTTTGTTTCTTTGTTACACATAAAATAAAGCTGCCTGTTCACCCACAGTACTCAGTGGAAACCCCCTCAGTACAAGAGATCCTTTTCTTGTTCACACTAGAAATGATACCAAAACACAGGCATGCAAATGTTAAGTACTGAGCTTTCCAGAGGGGACTAAGCAGATACTTTTACATGTGACTAGTCTGATATAATGGAGGTGCTCATTATTTTGTAAATTGTTTTCTGTGGTAAGCAGAAACACTTCCTGAACTTCTTTTGTCTAAAGGGGTGGGATGTCTGGGGTGGTGGGCTTTACAGTAACCATGGTACTTTAAGGTGACTGGCTGAAGATTTCAGCCCCTGGAGACTGACAAGCTAAGACACTGTTGCCAATCTAAATATACTAGCAGCAAGAAAACAATGTATTAATTAAATTGTGCATTATGTAGCTATTTGGAGAGCCATATCATCAGTATAATTATTTCATTTATTAAATTTCTATTGTGTTTCTATAAAAACACAAAAATAGAACTTTTCCATCTCTGTATTAAGCATACTGATCAACCTTCAGAGGCTTAAAAAAAACACCCACCTTAGCATAATGCGTTAATATTCAAACAGCACAACAGGTCAAAAAAATTGTATTTTCTTCCATTCATTTCCCCTACACATTAATGAGCTATTTTTGAAAAGCCACTGCAGCGTAACTTACCACAACTGGAAATTGGCAGCCTGGGTAGAATCACAAAAGTCAATCCCTACTGAGACTGTCATAGATTCCCCAGGTTCAAGAGATTCTATTGAATAGAACATAAAGCAAAACATTGAAAAAGTTAGATAAATCAGTGTAACAACAAGGCTTTTGAAAACTTGTATTAGGTTCTGCTTACTTTAACGTATTCCTTAAACATTTACTGACTTTGCAAAATTTTAGAACAAATATTTGCTTGGCTTTTGATCAAGTGTTAGTCATTGGAATGATGAAGAAAATAATTAGATAACAGGGACTGTTAACTGACCCTTTGGGGTTCTCTTCAGTGAGCTGCATGTAGATACATATTTATCAGTGTCAGAAATGACACTGGAGATATTGAGATAACCTTGGTAGGCTGTTACTTGAAAATTCTCTGCTATAATAAGTTAAGAACAAGAAATCTTATCAAACAATTATTCCAATTTACAGAAAATACCTGATTCAACTGTTGTAATGTATTTAACTTTGAGATTTAAGAACAATTTACTTATTTGTCAGAGGAAGTTAAAAGGATCAGTGAAGAGAACACCTTTGTTCCATGAATTTACTAGAAAACTATAGCAGCCTTTATTTACAATGTCAGAATATGTGTACAATATATTACATGCAATAATATATTATAGTTATTGCATTAAAATACCCAAACATTCATTGAAAATAAGTGGCATTAGCAACAAAGTTAACAAGAATATGCAAAAATGGACTGATAATATATGAAAATATATAATAATACGTTAAGACCTAGAGTTAAGATAAATTAAAGAGGGTAAGGATTTGCTGATTTGATTATGTAAATGGGAATACAAAAAGGGGAGGTGTGAGGAGGTAATCGAAACAAGCAAATGAGTTTAAAGATACTTAAAAATTGATTTCTTTTTAATTTTTCTCTATATCTTGTAATCTTTATTTTTTAATTTTTGTATTTTTCTTTTTCTTATTTTTTCCTGTTTATATGTTTTTTGTTTACTTCATTCTGTAAACTTTTGTTTTTTGTAAAATCTCAATAAATATTTTATAAAAAATAAAAAAATAAAATACCCAAACATTTAAATCTTAACTAATGGGTAAGATTACTTTAACATGAAACATCACAGAACGTGTTTCTAGAAAAAGTGCTATCCAAAATTTGTTTAGCTAAAACACAAACACACATTACTATATTGATTATTTTGATCACAAAATACGTTATCTTACTTTTAAATCTGATTCTCTTTAATTGCACTTTATCTTCCATGGTGCTTACTTGTTCTGTTTTTATATTTTTGCTGAATCCAGATTCTAACCACCAATGTAATTTCTTACTTCACTTTATATTTCACTGAAAGCTCTTCACAGAACTAAAGATTATTCTTCATATTACTCTATGATGTTCATTTCACTTACAACATATAGACTACACATTCTGGGTACGTATGAATGCACTGCTTTTTAATTAAACTGGCTTTACTCCATTCCTGCTTCTTAGGTCTGATTCATATATTTAAAGGAACAATTGTGTACATGTTTGCACTGAAGTAAGTCTCACTAAATTCAACAGACCTTACACAAGTGTGATTAAGATTGCAGATTAATCATGCAGTCTCCCCATAAGCATTGTGGGGAATAATGAACAGTCAATATAAGGCATAGCAATATGTGCAGAAAATTCTGGGTTTGAGCCTCATGTTGAGCAAAAGATTCCTGCATTGCAGGGGCCTGGACTAAATGACCCTTGTGGACCTTTTACTCTACAAATCTATGAATTCACATAAGTCTCCTTTCCTTCTTTTTGAAGAGAGGAGTTATTTTGCAACTTTTATGTCCATATGCCCATGTCTTGTCATGATACTGATATGCTCTCATCCATTTTTCGTCTCATTTACCTACTGCACTGGCTTTGTATTAGAGCACAAGACCTATTCAAAGTGCTGGTGAGAATTCCTGAAACCCAATTTCTCTCCACTCTCATGAGTGGGCATTTCCCACTACACCAAAAGCCCTTCTGCTCATGGCAAGAGCACCAACTGAAAATCATGAAAAATGCTAGAATATGATTATGAACATCCTTAGAATAATAGAATGATAGAGTTGGAAGGGATCCTAAGGGTCATCTAGTCCAACGCCAGTGAAGACTAATAATTATGAGTTGTTCCCTCCCCCATTCTGGTGTATTATTATGAATCATCTTAACAGATCTGTCCTTCACAATTATTAACCTACCTTAATACTTGTGATTTCCTGTGCTATTACAGGAAAAACCTCTATTTTATGTGCATGCATCATTAAATATAGCCCTATTCAAGTTCTTTGTTAACATCCAAGGGCAAGAAATGTGTAGAGGGCACGTGTTCCTCTGAACTAGTGCAATGAGATTTCCCCCTCTCCTCTCCTATGTGGTCCAATAATCACTCTGGGGTTGGGGGAACCCCAGAATAGATTTTGGGGGAGGCGTTGGGGGGAGTGTTGTGTTGTGTAAGGAGAAATCCTTGTAGTACTGACAGAACATTTTGCTTAGCGCTACACTGAACACAGCCCTATATTGCTAACTTTACTAGCAATATTAATATTCCAGTGTTATTAATATATGTATCAATACATTTTACACACTTTTTTAGTTTTTGCAATTAATTAAATTGCATTTAAAAATCTTAACATTGTTCTATTCCTGCTATTTAATTGAGATGCTACCCTGGACTGAGAATATGGAATATACGTTTAAACTGAAAAATGAAAACCTCCCCTACCACCTATCTGCAGGCCAATCAAAGAAGTACCACAGATATCAATAGGACTGTGGACATTACTATGCACTGGATTGCAAGTCATTAAAGAACTATGAACCATAGAAAAGAGTTGACAGTTAAAAGATCTACCTGCTCCTGGAATCAAAGGTTCGAGGTTTGTTTGTTTTTTAATGCATCTAAGTCTTTAAAAGTTAAGATGCTACAGGGGCTAGAAAAATATATTGCATAGTTTCAAAATTATAGAACAATTACCTATTGGGTTAAACACATGCACTTTCATGCCAGTAGGCAACTTTTTTTCGCCTAAGTGGATATTTTCTATCTTCTGGTCAGTGGTGTTAGCCAAGGTCACTTGGACAGATACCATCTGATCATTGTAAATGCATGGCTGTCTTGAGAAGTGATAATGAGCTGCTAATCCTTTCCCACTCATTCGGTGCAGGAGTTCATGAGTTCTTGTTGGCACAAAGGCTGGAACACTGACCTATTGCATAGGAAAAATTAAAAGTTAGTAAATACAGACTATCAAGTTCTTGCTTGGTTAAAAATAATAATGCAAGAAATCAATATTACATTCTATGCATACCTAAAACACAAGGATTAGACTGCATATTACTTTCAGGTGAAAACCTGTAAGGAAATAATCAAAGCAACATGTGGGGGGGGGGAAGGAATTTGATAACATTAAAATCTACAGAGGGAAACAGAAAGGAAGGAATGGGGATGAGCTCACTGGTATTCTTTGTATGCATAAAGTCTAAGTTTCAATTCTTGCTATCTCCAGTTAAAAGTGAACTCATGTAGTAGGTTCAAGAAAGATCCTCTGTCCAACACCTTGAGAAACTACTGCTGGTCATAGCACATGATATTGGAACAGATGGACCAATTCTGCAGTATAGTACAAGCCAGCTTTGTGTGCTCATAACTAACATATGCAATCAGCCGTATATCACCAGAGTATTAGCTAATTTTTTTTAACTGTCTTTCACATAATGAAAACACACAAACCAGAAATCCGACCTCTTCCCCCAGAGTTCCTTATCTACAAAGCAGTAAGTGTTAACAGCAGTCTTTTTAGATTCTATTCATAATAATGCAGCAATTTCAGATCAGAATTCCAAACCAGAGACCATTCATTTCATTGTTATAATAAAAATAAATATCATGACCATTATTGGTTTTCAAATGTAGCAACTGCTGCCTTAAATGTGTACATTCATTGTATGATGCACATCCCTTAATAGGGAGAACATCCCCAGATATCTCTCCCTAGTAGACCTAGGTTTGCAGTAGATCTTACTCTCGGTTGAGTCTAGAAACACAGCCAACTTGTCTAGGATATCAAGGGAGGCAGCCACAGAACTGGCACAACCTGCCACTGCTAACAGGAAAAGGATCAAGTGTCATCTCTGCAGTCACAGAAACAAAAGGAAATTGCAACAAAAATGTGCACAGACATTAAGCTGTGTTTGCAAGGTCTGTAAGATTTGTTGTTACATAATGTCCACAGTGTTAATTGCACAAAAAAATGTTCTAGATTTAAAGAACTGAGGGGTCAGTTAGACCCTCTTACCGTGTACTTTACATTATGGAATAGGCTTCATTTCAATTATTTATGCATGGAAAGTAGCATGGTTTTGTTACTTGCAAATGGTGCCACTCTGAATACTTTCCAACAGATATTCTATTTGTACAACTTTCTTGGAGTACATTTGACTGCAAATACACCTCCGACCCCTTTTGACCCTGATCCAGTCAAATTTTCCACTGATGGTAGATTAAATTGCTCTGCGAAAACATTTCTATGCTTAGTGCTGTGGAGAAAATAGAGCTGGTAGTAAGCAGTTTTTAAAACTGAGTAGAATTTTTTTATTTGTTTAAATCTTAAGTTTTTCTAATTGACAAATTGTACAATTTGTCTCCCAGTTTCAAAAAAGCTACCTACGTCAAGATTTTTGCAATATGCACATTTAAATTAAATGTATTAATCTTTAGTGTACCGAGGCTACATTTAATCAATTTAACATCAGATCATTAATCATCTGATTTTTAATCTAGCTAAAATAATCTTTATGCATACATATATGTACGATAATTTTTCAGTGATCTTCAGCTGCACATAGGAACAAGCATTCCTCAGCAGGGCATGGGCTTCACTCATGTACATAAACAATATTACATATGGTGGAAGGCGGGGAAGAGGAAGAAACCCATTCAACCTGTAGAACCTTGTTTCATGTTGCTGTTTATGACCACAGCTTGAGTCAGAGCATGAACATTTGGTACCAACCTCTTTTGCTGAATTTTTACTGTTCTGTTTTGGCTGGAACCATTTTCTTTTATAATTGCATATTATATTGTTGTAATCTGCCCTGCTGCCTTATGGTGAAGGGCGGATAGGAAATCTTACCAAAAAACAAATAAAGACATTTAAACCTAACAAGTAGAATTCTTTTTGCTGCTCACCCTTCCCCAAGCTAGACATTATATGTAAGTACACAGGTCAAAAAGTATTTTAACCCGTCAGAAATAATAAAAAACCATTACTGGAGCATGAGCTATACAACTGAAGAAACTCAAAATAGCATCAAGACCGGGTGGAATTATTTTATGTAGGCTGATTCAATACAAATGTTGTAAATATGTTTAAATGAAATCTCCCCTAAAGAGTTAACATGCATTTAGGAACTGTATGATAAACCACTACAAATCATATTGGCATACATTTAAGAAAGTCATCTATGTACTTTTAGATGTTTTATGAAAATAACCAATCAATTCTGCAGACACAACATTATTTCTAAAGGAAATCTGTGTGCATATAGATACAGGAAGACAAACCACACATATTTTATCAGTTTATTACAGTAAGCAAATAAGCGTGGAATGAGAGTGCACATAACTGTCTACTTAGTGCTTACTGAAACATTTATAAGAGCTGTTATCTCCCTAATAACAGACAGACAGCGTGCAATTTTAGAAAGGAGAAAAGCTTCATATTTTCAACACTTCACTAAAAAGTAACTGAAGAGTGTAAAATGAAAAATACTCTGTGCAGTTAGCTGGTAATGGACCATATTATCAACTCAAGTTAGATTTATATGATACAAACTAATCACTAATAGTTATTTTATGACATGGCATGTCTGCTTCCTGGGGGGTGGTGGCTTTAAGATTAAAACTGTAAAACTTTTAACGCCACTGCTCAATATTTCTTGAAGAAGAAACACACAAAATTTAAAGTTACTGTTTTCCAAGATGCTTTTTCAGAATGTGTAACTCAGCAGTCCAGTCCAGGGACCTGTTTGTGTGTTTCAATGTCCGGAAATAGTCCCGTAAGTTGCCTTTTTGGCTGCAAGAATAATGCAATATTACAGTATAAATGCAAAAAGAGCCTTGCAAAGCATTCCACCAACCACCTATGAAACTCCACTAAGAGCATGATAAACCTCCTATTTCTACCCGAGACTGCAAAAACAGAAGGCTGGTAGCAGCAGCATTTGGGTGTGGTAAAACACAAGTTGTAAGAAATGTACTTGCTATGGAAGTTGTAACCAGTTAGCATTGAAGTGATAAATATGTAATTAAACTTATAAATATTAGATGTTGCCCTAAA
Source organism: Podarcis melisellensis (assembly GCF_964234715.1). NCBI lineage: Eukaryota > Metazoa > Chordata > Lepidosauria > Squamata > Lacertidae > Podarcis > Podarcis melisellensis. Next base: position 35,686,299 of record NC_138543.1, read on the forward strand.
TTCTAGGTTCTCCATAAGTATTTCTGTTGTTAGACACTGAGTTTATTATGCTGATAGTGAAATTTCTCATTGCTTTTGCAAATCTAAAATGCACTTTTGCATCAATTCCATTTTAAACACAATTCATGATTTAAATAAATACAACTGATATTTTAGAAATTCATGCTTCTATTTGAATCTTTTTGAGGTTAATGCAGATTGCTAATCTTGCTATCCATACTGCTCTAAATGTATCCTTTCTGCTGAAATGTAGTTGTGGTTCGAGGACCCGATCCCCGCATAGTGGAATGAAAACACAAGGACACGTGATATAAGGTTAATGGGCAAGAAAAGGCCACAACTTTATTGATTACAGCAAGTGAAAAGGTAATGGCTTAGGCATTGGATTACGTCAACTGACTCCACCCCCTCAGAGAGGGGTGAGTCTAAAAAGGGGGGTTTATTCACCAGTAGGTGGAGCCTGTTGATGCTAATCCAACTGTAAGCTCTCCCCTGATGTCACCGAGGGTCGTGCCATGGCCTCCCGCCACGCAGGCATTGGACAGAATACATGACCGCCGGATTCCTTTAACGGAATACCCAAAATTAAAGGCACAGGCGATGGCCACACCTAGCTCTTCAACACACCACAACACATTATTCCAATGCCTAACCCACCCACCAATACCACGAAAGTTGTGACGATTGCTAGCTCGATTGCTACCTCGTGGTAGGCGAAAAAACCAAAAAGCCTAATGCCAAATGGAAAAAATCCTACCAGGCCCCCCGGACAACCAAGGCGACCAACCTAAGGTCCATAGCAAGGCCAAAAGAAAACTGAGACCCTGACCTCTAAGGGAGTGGAGGGTGGGTGACTCGCGACGGGACGACAAAAAGTGAGGCCGGAAGGCTGGTGCCGCAGCAATTTAGGCTGCCATAAAATCTTATGACCTATTAAAACCCTAGATAAAAACTGGATTATCATTCATCCATGACCCTCTGTCCCATGGGCGGCGGCCTTTTCTCTGGTAGATTGTTCCAGGTCGGTTAAGTGAATAGACCAGCCAAATTGAAAGATTATAAATATAAATATAACCTTGGAGGGATGGTCAGGACAGGGAGAAAGATAATAATAACCAGATGTAGATAAATTAATCTCAACTAAACACGCCCCCTCGCAGGCACCTGGTTGGGTGCCTGCCTGTGGGCGTGGGCGCCAGCCAGGTGAGTGGGAGGCAGGGGGCTAACGCCCCCTGCTTGAGGCGGAGTCCGGCTCCCGACCATAACCACTCCCCTCTCTTGCAGGAGGAGAGTCTCTATTACTGTCTCCTACTTGCTCCCTTTCTAATTTTGACCGACATGTTTTCCAGTTCAACACAACTTTGGTCAGAAGCTTCTATTGATCAGATTCAACACATATAACAAAAGAAATTGTCTGGATGAAATATACATTTTGTTCAATGAATGTCTATTGTCTACAATCAAAGAAATCTTTAAAATTATGTTTTGTTAACAGTGAGGGACTGAATAATTTAATCTATTTTTGGAAGTAACTTTTCAATGGCCCTTCTATCCAAGACATAATCCAAAAATGACCTACCAAGCTATGAGCTATTTCCTCCTACATATACTATGTGGGTATGCTCCAGTAATTCTGAAATTTCAGAGGAGAAGGGAAGGGACATCAGATTAGTATTTAAAGAAAGAAAAGCTTGTGGCATTAAGGGAAAAGTTGCCATATGGAAGAAAATCAAATGGAAAAATATTAACAGTAACTGTTTTCGTCCATTAACTATTACAAAGTGTAAGCAAATAAAAGTACTGAATGTTCTAAAACAGATAAAGCATCTTAAAAAGCAGAGACATCACTTTGCTGACAAAGGTCTGTATAGTTAAAGCTATGGTTTTCCCAGTAGTGATGTATGGAAGTGAGAGCTGGACCATAAAGAAGGCTGATCGCCGAAGAATTGATGCTATTGAATTATGGTGCTGGAGGAAACTCTTGAGAGTCCCATGGACTGCAAGAAGATCAAACCTCTCCATTCTTAAGGAAATCAGCCCTGAGTGCTCACTGGAAGGACAGATCCTGAAGCTGAGGCTCCAATACTTTGGCCACCTCATGAGAAGAGAAGACTCCCTGGAAAAGACCCTGATGTTGGGAAAGATGGAGGGCACAAGGAGAAGGGGACGACAGAGGACAAGATGGTTGGACACTGTTCTTGAAGCTACCAACATAAGTTTGACCAAACTGCAGGAGGCAGTGGAAGACAGGAGTGCCTGGCGTCCATGGGGTCACGAAGAGTTGAGAACGACAAAACGACAAAAATAAGCATAAGAAGGGACATTTCCACATTGCACAAGGAGAGGATCTTTGATTACCATTGATCCCTACACTGCAACTCCCCCCAATTCCAGGATTGGAATTGGGACATTGATGAGGCATTGTGGAACTACTGGATCTTTCAGTGCAATCTCATCTGGATCTGTAGCCTGTTGAAGTGTGGTCTATTATATTGTTGTCACAGACAAAAGGACTGATGTTGTTTATCTTTGTGTTCATCCTTCTTGACAGGAAGCATCTTTTGTTTATCCCTTATCTCAAAAAGGACTTTTTTGAGCGGGTCCCCATAAAGCTTTCCCCCATTGAATGCGGAATTGGCCAGGTGATCTTGGGATCCTGCATCTACATCCCAGTTGCCAGATATTGCAGAGCCAGATATTACATTGCCAAGATGTTCACTATCACTGCTCTTGGAAGGGTGGCAGAATGGAGAGCTTCTTTAGGCCATCTACAATGTGTTTGGGTACATCTGCCCTGGACGTGAGATCATTGGCCTACAGGGTGCTTATTCTAGCCATAACAGTTCTGCCTGAAAATCCAAGTGGCACAACTTCTACTCACTTGTCACAAGCATTCCTTGGCCCTCCTTTGCTTTCAGACAGGATAATCGCAGTTTAGGATAAAGTTGCTACTGGCACACCCACAATTAGGGTAGCCAATTGGCCCATAATATTAGTTGGGAAGAGGTAGTGTCTATTCACCAGCTTGCATGATGGTTTGTGTTTTTCCAGTGTTGTCTGCTCAGTGTTCCGCAGCTTTTGGAATGAACCTGGGAAAGGCAGGGTAGCCAGACGTGGCGGTCCATTCAGAAAGGCAAATTTGGCTCCTTTGGTTGCTGCTGTAGCTTTTGCCTCAGTTTCCATGGGTTGTTCCTCAGGGAGTTCCTGAACTCTCCTTGCTTTGGCTACCAGAGCAGGAAAAATTTATGACTGAAGAAGCCTACACATCCAGAAAGGCAGATTTGGCTCCTTTGGTTGCCGCTGTAGCTTTTGTCTCAGTTTCCATGGGTTGTTTCTCAGGGAGTTCCAGGACTTTCCTTGCTTTGGCTACCAGAGCAGGAAAAATTTATGACTGAAGAAGCCTACACTTCAGGGGTGGTGCTTTCAACTCTTCTGCAAACAGCTCACCCTCTTCCTTATCATTTGAGGCCAATGAGGGCTCAGAATCTGAAAAAAATGTCCAGGGTGACTACCCTCTAGGATCCCTTTGGGAAAAGGGCAGAATCCAGATCTTCATGGCAGAGAATTCCTACAATTTATTTTCATGCCTCAGTAATTAAATTATTTTGTTAAAACAGTGCATGTAGTTCTTAAAATACCGTATTACAAGTACAAGAGTGAAATATGATTCACCACATTTCTCTGAAACGTTATGACTGGTTTTTACAAGATGTAGCTGGAAGCTTTACATTGACATACTTCATAAAGCCAAATCCTCCAAGTGCCCTGGAAATGTGAGGTGCAGTAATGCGAATGTGGCTTGTGCCATTAGAGTGCTTTGAAATATGAGTACTCCTCATGAATATTAAGGTCTGTCATATGCCACAGATTCCCTTCGAAACAGTTGACTTCACAGAGACTAGATATATGCTCTAGTTTTAAAAATATGCTTAAGTACTTTGCTGAACCAGTCATTAATTTGCAAAGTTGTCCACTTGCAAATAACTTTTTTAAAAGTGCTCCATTTTTTACCTTGTTGAAAGTAAAAGCAATATAGAAATTAAATTATATTGAACTCTTCCAAAAGTTTCAGCCAGGCACCTAAATGCTAAGATTATTGGGACCTGCCAAATTGTTCTGGAAAAGGCATCCCAAAGCAGAGCTGCCACTACAGAGAAGGCTCCATCCCTAGTAGCTATGAATTCCCCCTCCAAAGGTTGGGGCACAAAGAGCAGGTCCTCAAAATAAAATCTTATCAGGCAGCTTCATATGGAGAGTATATAACAAGGGTGCTTGTACCTCTGACCATGCAATGAAAAAATATTTGACCCCTGTAGGAGCCTGATCATGTCCTCAAACATCATACACACCTTCACCCCAAACTCAGGTTTCTGTGAGTGTCTGACAACTCTCCCTACACAGAACATACTTTTTGTACAAATGCCATTACACATATCATGCAGCAATATTTGTTGTAGGCTGCAAAAGAAGATTAGTGAACTGTCCAAAAATAAAATATTTATTGATACAGAGTGCTTTTTCTGCAAAAGAGTGGTAGTTGCAACTCCTTTATCACATAGTTAGAAGAACAGGAGAAAGCGAAATGAGGGAGAGTGGTGGAGCAGAGAGCACCAGATATGGGGCAACACTTGGCTATTCAGGACTAAAAAAAACTTTATGTGAATAATTGGGTGAAAATAAGCCATAACAGCCAGCACAAAAACAATGCCTTTCTTTTGTAGGATAGAGCAAACAGAATTTCCCTTGCAAGGACAGCAGGGGGCAAAGCATACAAATTCCTGACCTATATACTACCAAATGTAGGTTTCACTTCATAAACACCATGGGTTTTCTGGAAATCATTTAAGCGACCATTTGCATAATGAGTCAATGATCTCCAGTCGCATAACAAGCCAATAACTTCCATTGAGTCACACGGGAAAAATTCTAATTCACTCCCAAACCATGGAATTTGTGGTGCACATATCAAGGTTTGGGTATTAAATCCTTGTGTTTGGATAAGTGAATTCTTGCATAGCCAGCACTTGTAATGCAGGACTTGCATGTACTTAGAATGAACTGATCCCTCTGCCACCCTGCCTCCCAGCTTGACAGACTTTCCTAATTCTCTGCTAAGAAAAGTGGAGATGGTGTTTAATAAACAAAGACCAGCATCTTCTGTGCCATTTTTGTCTATTTTTGCTTTGGGGGGATGTTAACATTTGTTTCTGACAAGGGAAAGTGCATTTCCAAAGAGTGATTTCACATATGGCAGATATGCAGGTGGGACAGGATATGCAAGTGCACTATAACTGTCTATTTTATATGAAGTTGCTCACCATGGGACTGTATTTCCTGGGCTTTCCTTTGAAGGCATAATCAGGAATGTAAGATCTCAATCATGTTGGGATAGCTTCCATGTTCCATGTAAGCTATTACTAGAAAGTACCCAAAATTGTAATGACTGCACTCTTCAGACTAAGAAGAAGAAGCTGATCTGTGTGGATGGGTAAGTGACCCACAGAATACCAACCAATAATTAGGAATAGAAGCCTGTGCTGGAATAGTGACTCCCCCAAGGCAAAAACAGATCATCAAAATCGTCCAGAGAGGCCTGCACTATGCCCACCACCCTTACAAATTCCCTCCACCTGAAGCTCACATGATCAAGGGAAAAGACCTTGCACTAGAAAGAGACACTTAATTTTGGTAGAACAAAATCTCTTGGTCCCAATCATACATGTCCATGCCTAACTCCCTTTCCAGGATTTTTCTTGACACTCACTGAGGATGTAATAATATTTTACAAGGCAAATGTGATGGTATGTATAGACAACCCCAGAGGAGTTAAGGAAAAATGGTTAGAGCAAAAAAGGTAATTATCTTGGTTTGTTTACTGGTTTTACAAAAAACAACCCTAATGTAAAACATGTTTTGTTCAACAACCGGAGTATTTTATGAACAAGTGTTGTATAAGTTATGAAAGCGTTAGGAATATTTATACATTTTAGGTAGGGAATTCAAAATCAACACATTATGGGCTGTACATTTCCAAGTCAATTTACTCATCTAGCACAGCATGTGCTGCGCTGCCATGTTGGTCCACCCCCCCCCCCATCCGCAAAGCCTCAACTCCGAAATCCACAGTTGGATGATGCCTTTATCAGGACTAACCAAAATATCACAAAAGTGTGGCAAGGAAGTTTCTTAAACTTATTTTATAAACACTCACAAACCACAATGACTTAAGGGCACATATCTTACACTTTCAGAGAAAGGTAAGAGTGCAGTCAGTCTGCTGTGGAAGAAAAGACAGGGCACTGTAGAGTTTTGCTTTTTTCAGGCAGGACAGAGGGTTGATTTGCATAATATTTTGTATATGAAACTATGAAAGCACCAGGAAAGCACTGCCTAAATAGTCCAGGATCTGTATATAAACAATCTATTTCTTTCCATATACTAAACAAAGTTTGTTACTGAATATCACTAATTACATCCTCAGCTAATAAAGTGCATTATCACCTTTTCTGGGATATGTTTCAACTTTGTCACTGAACATCTTAATTCCAAGCTCCTGTTTGAACTCAGTGCTTTGACAAGCACCATCACTACTCAAGGTCTGTATGAAGGAAGCTTCAAACTGCATATTATCACACATTGGCAAAACTCAACATTTTATGAAGGACCCCTGCTCATACTGACATCTTCCTATCATGTGTAAATAAGGTTTGTAACCTTGACTTTAAAGCCCAGCCTTTCTACCTTTTTCTTTTTCCTAAACAAGTGACAAAGAACAAGGAAGCTGATTGAAGGGATCCATTATGTATCAACTTAAAGAAAGGCAAAGTGATTGATGAAACTAGCAGTCACCTTCACTGCTATCTACTGCACCTGTATCCTTTTTGTCAAATGACCTGAAAATCCTGCTGACACATTCACTACAAGGATACACTGTAGTTTTGAATACTTTTATTTGCCAGAGAGTCTGTAGGGACAGGTTTTCAGAGCCAAAATGAGATTTTCAGACTTTTTCGTCTAGTGTTCTCAAATCTCTCTCTCAAAAGATTATTGTACAAATCCATCTGGAAACAACAACTGGTAATGGCAGGTGAACTGCATCTCTACTAAAAGATTTCCTAACACTGAATAGTTTTGAATTATTCAGTGTTATGAAATCTTTTAGGAAAGATGCAGTTCACCTGCCACTACCAGTGGAATTACTGTGTATGAAATTTAATTTGCTATTATTTAAATTGGGATTACACCCATGTGACTTTTCACACTGAATTTAGCTACACTTTTTGGGGAAAAAATCAGCCAACAAATGTTAATCCTAAAATTGTGTGTCATTAATTCTAGGGTTGTCAAACAATTGATTTTTTATCATCTGGCTTTAATTATTTTTAAATTAATTTGCATTAAAACATAAATAAGGGCCTTTTCAAAGATAGCAAAGGAAGACCGTGGGGTGGTTTTTTTTGTTTTGTTCATAAAATTATAAGTTCCCTCTTACTGTCTGAAAAATTGGTCATTAATATTTTTCATCAATAGAATTGGAGTAATATAAACTTTCACTTTTTACTTTAACTTGCTAGAGTGAAAATGCTTTCAAAATCAACAAGTTCAAATCTCAGCAGTATGGAAGAATATCCAAATGTATTACCTGGAAGATCCAAATGACATTGTCCTCCATCTTCATTCTTATGAAGACAGGGCACAGTGGTTTCACCACTTTAATATAAAATAATCTGCTTAATTTCAATACAAAACTGAAAATAAAACCCATCCCTAAATTTCTCACTAGGGGCCTAGTATATTATTGTGACTCATACAGTGGAGCACCCTTCAAACTTATGCCCAACGATTAAATAGGAGGGCAAATT